>NC_090742.1:85047601-85049629 GCF_036898095.1 Palaemon carinicauda | reverse complement strand
CAATGAAATATCTAATCAAAATCAATACAAAAAACTATATTTAGATCCGCACTTGGCTCCACTTTTCAATCCAGAAAGAAATCAGTTTATTGGAGTTCACTTATCTCTGTTAAGCATACCGACAGAAAAAGAAACAAAAACCAAAACTAAAACAATATATGCCTAAATGGGAGAAAATGTTCAGTCAATTGCATCATTTGTGACAAACCTCTGTTTCTGATATGAATCACACTTCTGCTGGCACTTGTTTGAACACCGATGTTTTTTTATAATTCTTCTAAGCGACGTTAATACTTCATTTTGTAGGTCTCTCTCTCTCTCTCTCTCTCTCTCTCTCTCTCTCTCTCTTTCATATACAATATATATATGTGAGTGTGTGTGTGTGTGTGTGTGTGTGTGTGTGTGTGTGTGTGTGTGTGTATAATAATATTTTACAAACAAATTAGAAACTTGAAACCCGTTATGAGTATCGTACATGAGAATCCATATCTACTCTTAAAGGCGTTGCTTGAAAAGCAAATAGAAGCCGCCTCGGTAAGGATGTCGGCCAAAGATCACGCTTTGTCCTGACTGAAAATTCGAGAACGAAAGAGAAGGTAACAGGAGAGAAAAAAGATTATCTCTCGGATTACGCGATGGGTCGTGTTACAGATTGAGGGTTCGTTGTTCAGCGCCACTTCTCACGCAGATCTCCATCTACTTTGCTCTTCCCTTCACTTGCTTGGACCTCACCGACTGGAAGTCCTAACCCACCGACCCCCCCCCCCCCCTCGCTTAGTAGCCACCCAAACACACACACACACACACACACACTTGTATCATGATCCTGTTGTCTACTCTTATCCATTCATCAAGGTTGTACCTGTCACTAACGTGCATTGTTGATGACATTTGTAAATCTCTCTCTCTCTCTCTCTCTCTCTCTCTCTCTCTCTCTCTCTCTCTCTCAATTCGTGCAGCTCTCATATATTATCATGAATATTTTTTATTTTTTTATTCTTAGTAGGCTAACTTACATTTACTCATCAGTGTTCAGATTATCATTCATATGATTGTTAACCTCTCTCTCTCTCTCCTCTCTCTCTCTCTCTCCTCTCTCTTCTCTCCTCTCTCTCTCTCTCTCTCTCTCTCTCTCACAATTACCGTAAATATTGTGATCATTGTTTTTAATTCCTTCCAACATTTTGTAAGTGTCATTACTAAATTATCGTAGAACTAATTGCGTTCATTTATTCATTCAGGTGTCACTAAGTTCGCTTTCCTTTTTTTTTTTTTTTTTTTTTTTTTTTCATTTGTCATGTTTTATATCTTCCTTTTCATTATGTGTCAGGTACCATCAAAAGGGCGAGGGAAGGAGAGACAACATAATCAATTGTCACTCAAATCTCTCTGTGGTTTTATTTTATCTTGGGAAGCTGTGTTCAAAAACATGAGATATATTCTGAGATTTATGGCATTATTCCCTGAGCCATTTGTAGTGTTTTTCCAACGTGAAATGAAGTAGATGCATCCTCCAGAATGAGGCGCTCCTCCAAATAAATAAAGGTGGTTGCCAACCTATTTCACGTGATAAAGGCAGACTGAAACGGAGATATATGATAACTCGCAAAGAAAGAAGCACACAATAAAAAGATTCTTATTTGGTATAGATCAGTTTGGCTTGGAAACAGACAGTTTATAACCTCCGGTCATGGAGAAAAAGTACCAAAGAAGAAGAGCATTCAAGATTAGTACAATAAATATAGAATGAAACTTGTGTGACTGGGTTAAAGATAGGTATTTACCGTGGGCCAAGATGTAAAACTACTTAACTAGGATAGCAGAAATAGAAAATTACGTACTAAAAATTGTATGTAATAGAAACTAATTCCTCCAAAGTATTACAAAGCAATTGGGTCCGGCAAATTTTTCCAACATATCCCCCTCTATAGTCTAACAGCAGGTCATCCCAGCCGATCCTAACTCTTCCGGAACCTTGAGGTGTCCCTAGATCGGGCTATGTTATAACTCTTCCAGTCTGTAATCGAA
>NC_090742.1:85032601-85042601 GCF_036898095.1 Palaemon carinicauda | reverse complement strand
GAGGTGGATGAATTCTTATAGAATGCGTGTGTTGAACGTCACTAGGAGTGAGGTGAATTTTTAGTGGATACGTTTGCTTTAGATTCTTGAATTATTATACAAAACATAATTGATTTTCCAATCCTCAAAGACGTAACCACCCAAGTCAGGATTCCCAGAATTCTACAAGATTTTAAGGCAACGGGGAAACAGTTCATCGAATACATTTTTGGAAACCCTTTAAGAAACTGAAGCAAGGTATTTATTTAGGTATTATTGATGGACGCATATTTAATTATACTTATTTTTATTTCTTATACGGTTGATAAGCAAGAACTATTGTTGTTAGAAATGGGTTATTTGGTGAAACTATTTTTAACTTATGTCTTTTTGGTTTTGTGCAAGTTTATACTTACTTACTTACTTACTCTGATGACTGCTTTTCCGGTCCCATACTGCTGGGGAACCCCACTCTCTACAGGACCTCCACTGTCGTTTTACCTTATTTGTTCAGAGTATTTAACGTCTCATATGGCGTATTGTTCATTTACTGTTAAATTGTCACTGTCAAAAGACTCATGAAATAAGAAAGTCTTCAGTCTCCTCTTGAAAGCCTTAATTTCTTCGATCATTCGAATGTTTCGGGGGAGTTTATTATATAGTCTCGGGACTGCATATTTAAAGGCTTTGGAGCCTACAGTAGACACATATCTAGGTTCCAACAGTTTGAAGCCATCTGTAACTATTCTCGTGTCGACACGATTTGTTGGCTGCGCAATATGTAGCAATTCTCCCAAGTAGTTTGGACGGCCGGTTCTGATAACTTGGTGGGTTATTGTACATATTTTGAATTCAATGCCCGCTTTAATCGGCAGCCAGTGTAAATCGATTAGTATAGGGGTGATCCTTTCTCTGGGTGGGACACCTTTTATCAGTCTTGCTCCTCTGTTTATTATGTTTGGTAATAAATTGCTTAAGCAAGCCCTGTTTCTTTTTGGCCAAAAGTCTTTGAATGATAAATTTCTAATATTATTCAACGGGATTTCTGAGGATGAAAATAGTGACAGCATGTCAGAAGCTTGTTAGACGCTGCTACAGGTTAAAACAAATTTCGGATTGAATATCAATGAACTGTGTTTCCCCTGCCTGATTTCACTTCATATTTTAACTGCTAGCTACTATCACAATGTTGCTGAGGTTGATTGTGAATATCAGGTACAGTTGGACACTGGAATTCCGGTTATACCTTGCTTTGAAGAAGTGCATCCAACCACATCCGTATTTTGGCCCGCTCACACCTTATGACAGATCATACATCAAAGTTTCCTAAGAATCATGCAATTTTCGGAGACGGTGGCCGAGGTTAACTTGACTAAAGGTATATAGTATTACTTGATCTCTGTCACGTTTATTAACTAACAGCAGCCATGCCTCCCGTTTGTGCTGTATTTGGATGCCACAATAATAGCAAAAAGACCATTTATATGGTTATTCAATATATTCCCCAAAAGAAGAAAAACGAAGAAGAAATGGATGCATGCTTGCAAACGCGCAGACCATGTTAACTGGAAGCATGGTTTAATTTGTTCAGTCCATTTTAAAGCCGAGGACTATGCTGATGACGTTGAAAATTTACTTTTCAAATAAAGATATTGGGAGGTATTCATAAAAATAAAGGATATCATTGTAAGCATAAGGTAGAAGTACAAGGTAATTCTCTGAAGCAAAAGGTAGAAGTATAAGCAAATCTTTCTTTCCAAGCAGAAGTAAAAGGTTGACTCGTGTTTCGGGAGCGCTTAGTTACATGTTGGAACTTGTACGATTTTATTTGTGCTGTCAAGATAAGAAAGAGTTTAGCATTTATAATAAGTATTTAATGCCCTGTTTTTACTTGTATTTGATTAAGTTTATACATCAGAAAGAACACAGACGCCGCCTCGCCTTCCCCAAAGCCTCGCTGGCGACATCTAACCCCCACCCCTTGCATTAGAAGTTCTTTGACCTCTTTTTAGCTCCCCCACCCCTTGCATTAGAAGTTCTTTGACCTCTTTTTAGCTCCCACACCCCTTGCATTAGAAGTTCTTTGACCTCTTTTTAGCTCCCCCACCCCTTGCATTAGAAGTTCTTTGACCTCTTTTTAGCTCCCCCTCCCCTTGCATTAGAAGTTCTTTGACCTCTTCATTAGAAGTTCTTTGACCTCTTTTTAGCTCCCCCACCCCTTGCATTAGAAGTTCTTTGACCTCTTTTTAGCTCCCACACCCCTTGCATTAGAAGTTCTTTGACCTCTTTTTAGCTCCCACACCCCTTGCATTAGAAGTTCTTTGACCTCTTTTTAGCTCCCACACCCCTTGCATTAGAAGTTCTTTGACCTCTTTTTAGCTCCCCCACCCCTTGCATTAGAAGTTCTTTGACCTCTTCATTAGAAGTTCTTTGACCTCTTTTTAGCTCCCCCACCCCTTGCATTAGAAGTTCTTTGACCTCTTTTTAGCTCCCACACCCCTTGCATTAGAAGTTCTTTGACCTCTTTTTAGCTCCCCCACCCCTTGCATTAGAAGTTCTTTGACCTCTTTTTAGCTCCCACACCCCTTGCATTAGAAGTTCTTTGACCTCTTTTTAGCTCCCACACCCCTTGCATTAGAAGTTCTTTGACCTCTTTTTAGCTCCCACACCAATTGCATTAGAAGTTCTTTGACCTCTTTTTAGCTCCCACACCCCTTGCATTAGAAGATCTTTGACCTCTTTTTAGCTCCCACACCCCTTGCATTAGAAGTTCTTTGACCTCTTTTTAGCTCCCACACCCCTTGCATTAGAAGATCTTTGACCTCTTTTTAGCTCCCACACCCCTTGCATTAGAAGTTATTTGACCTCTTTTTAGCTCCCACACCCCTTGCATTAGAAGATCTTTGACCTCTTTTTAGCTCCCACACCCCTTGCATTAGAAGTTCTTTGACCTCTTTTTAGCTCCCACACCCCTTGCATTAGAAGTTCTTTGACCTCTTTTTAGCTCCCACACCCCTTGCATTAGAAGTTCTTTGACCTCTTTTTAGCTCCCACACCCCTTGCATTAGAACTTCTTTGACCTCTTTTTAGCTCCCCCACTCCTTGCATTAGAAGTTCTTTGACCTCTTTTTAGCTCTCCCACCCCTTGCATTAGAAGTTCTTTGACCTCTTTTTAGCTCCCACACCCCTTGCATTAGAAGTTCTTTGACCTCTTTTTAGCTCCCACACCCATTGCATTAGAAGTTCTTTGACCTCTTTTTAGCTCCCACACCCCTTGCATTAGAAGATCTTTGACCTCTTTTTAGCTCCCACACCCCTTGAATTAGAAGTTCTTTGACCTCTTTTTAGCTCCCACACCCCTTGCATTAGAAGTTCTTTGACCACTTTTTAGCTCCCACACCCCTTGCATTAGAAGATCTTTAACCTCTTTTTAGCTCCCACACCCCTTGCATTAGAAGTTCTTTGACCTCTTTTTAGCTCCCACACCCCTTGCATTAGAAGTTCTTTGACCTCTTTTTAGCTCCCCCACTCCTTGCATTAGAAGTTCTTTGACCTCTTTTTAGCTCCCCCACCCCTTGCATTAGAAGTTCTTTGACCTCTTTTTAGCACCCACACCCCTTGCATTAGAAGTTCTTTGACCTCTTTTTAGCTCCCACACCCATTGCATTAGAAGTTCTTTGACCTCTTTTTAGCTCCCACACCCCTTGCATTAGAAGTTCTTTGACCTCTTTTTAGCTCCCACACCCCTTGCATTAGAAGTTCTTTGACCTCTTTTTAGCTCCCACACCCCTTGCATTAGAAGCTCTTTGACCTCTATTTAGCTCCCACACCCCTTGCATTAGAAGTTCTTTGACCTCTTTTTAGCTCCCACACCCCTTGCATTATAAGATCTTTGACCTCTTTTAAGCTCCCACACCCCTTGCATTAGAAGTTCTTTGAACTCTTTTTAGCTCCCACACCTCTAGCATTAGAAGTTCTTTGACCTCTTTTTAGCTCCCACACCTCTAGCATTAGAAGTTCTTTGACCTCTTTTTAGCTCCCACACCTCTAGCATTAGAAGTTCTTTGACCTCTTTTTAGCTCCCACACCTCTAGCATTAGAAGTTCTTTGACCTCTTTTTAGCTCCCACACCTCTAGCATTAGAAGTTCTTTGACTTCTTTTTAGCTCCCACACCTTTAGCATTAGAAGTTCTTTGACCTCTTTTTAGCTCCCACACCTCTAGCATTAGAAGTTCTTTGACCTCTTTTAAGCTCCCACACCCCTTGCATTAGAAGTTCTTTGACCTCTTTTTAGCTCCCACACCTCTAGCATTAGAAGTTCTTTGACCTCTTTTTAGCTCCCACACCTCTAGCATTAGAAGTTCTTTGACCTCTTTTTAGCTCCCACACCTCTAGCATTAGAAGTTCTTTGACCTCTTTTTACCTCCCACGCCTTTTGCATTAGAAGTTCTTTGACTTCTTTTTAGCTCCCACACCTCTAACATTAGAAGTTCTTTGACCTCTCTCTTTAGCTCCCACACTTCTAGCATTAGAAGTTCTTTGACCTCTTTTTAGCTCCCACACCTCTAGCATTAGAAGTTCTTTGACCTCTTTTTAGCTCCCACACCTCTAGCTTTAGAAGTTCTTTTACCTCTCTCTTTAGCTCCCACACTTCTAGCATTAGAAGTTCTTTGACATATATTTCTAGGTTCCATACTTTTTAGCATTGGAGGGTCTTCGATCTATATTTTGAGGTGCCTTACTTCTAGCATTAGAGGCTCTCTATTTTTAGGTGTCTTAGCTCTGTCATTAGAGGCTCCTCTTCGCTGTTCTCTCAGGTCTTCTAGTTTTCAAGATCTTCTTTCATTAGATTATCTGTTTCTTTCGAGATTGCATTGTCTCTTTTCCTTAGTTCGTCAGTGTCCTTCTAGATTTCAAAAGAGATTTCAGTGCCGCGAGTCCTCACTTCGTCAGATTCCTCAGGGAAATCGAAGGCATTTATTCTTTACCTATCTGGGCAATGAGTAAAGAGATGAATACTATCGATTTTCTCTGCATACACTATCATGCCAAAGTAAATGACGAGCAACATGATATATTTACCAATGTCGTCCTGTTGAAGAACTACACGTCACTCACCGTTCAGTTGAACCATTCTGCCTCCATCCTCATTCCCCGCAATCCGTTTTTGCACCGATACAAAGCCTCGTACTTTTTCCAAGAGTCTCCTTTAATAAGATATCGTTGCAAAAGCCCAAGCAAAGGATTCTTCAAGGCGCATACATTATGATCTTCAAAGCTCAGCTGCCAACGGAAGATCCCGTGTCTTTCTATAGGTCGATTCGATATAAAACGAACGATCGGGAACTTCGGCAGCAACCAAAACCATCTGTAGTTGATGGTGTTCCGAAGACGTAACACATAATTCTTACCGGCAGCTTCCTATTCCGCTAGAACGCGATCTCTGTGAGTTAAGTGAAATCTTTCATCCAGTCATCAACTCATTTCTTCTTACTCCTATTGACGCGCGATACCTTGGTTAGATTTCGCCGGCTACATACAGATCATGTGAGGTGTTGCAGGCTACGTTTGAAAAAAATGAAGATCAGGTCTTCAGAAGTCATTTGAAGCTCGGGGAGGAGTTGTTCAGGACTGCTCCTAGAAATTTCATTTCTGGAGTCATTCAGAAATCCATGTTAAGTATACGGCTATGTCCTTTGAAGACTTTTGGAAATTCGGGAAAGTTTTCTTCCGAAACCGTTCTGAGATTCCGTTCTGGAGGCATTCAGAATTCCATGCTAAGTCTATGGCTATTTTTTCTGAAGCCATTTGGAAATCCGGGAAAGTTTTCTTCCGATACCGTTCTGAGTTTCCGTTCTGGAGGCATTCAGAATTCCATGCTAAGTCTATGGCTATATCTTCTAAAGCCATTTGGAAATCAGAGAAGATTTTCTTCCGAATTCTTTCAGGACTCGCGAAAAATTCCATTCTTGTTTTATAACAACAACAACAACAACAATAATAATAATAATAATAATAATAATAATAATGATAATAATAATAATAATAATAATAATAATAAAGTACGTGATTTGATTTATGGATTCGAGTTGAAAAGTTTTGAAGACGCTAAACGCTCAACTTTATAAAGTTTCAAGGAACCTTTAAGATACCCGGACGAAGGGCGAAGGGTAATTGAGGTTTAAAGCAAACCGAATTGAAATAGTTGATTTCAGCTAAATTATTTCAGGTTTGGGATTTAGAACAATCTATTTCTGGTACGAATCGATATATCTATCTATATATATGTATATATATATACATATATATAGTTTATACATGTGTATATACATGCATGTATATAAGCTTTTGCAGTATATGAATATTCTGTGCATCTATGTATATTTATACGATGTATATATATACATATATATACGCAGACATATATACATACATATACATATATATAATATATACATATATATATATATAATATATATATGTTTGTATATATATATATATATATATATATATATATATATATATATATATATATATGTACATAAACATACATATACATATATATATATATATATATATATATATACATATATATATATATATATATACATATATATACATATATATATATATATATATATATATATATATATATATGTATATATATATATATATATATATATATATATATATATATATAAACTATATTTATATATTATATGAATACAGTATATTTGCATGTACTGTACACACACACACACACATATGTATATATATATATGTATATATATATATATATATATATATATATATATATATATATATACATACATACATATACATATACATATACATACATACATACATACTTATATACTGTTTGTACATACATACATCCCTAAATACAGCAGCCTTCGTATTCTCCCAACTGTTTATACATGCAAAAGCAAATGTAAAATGCATATCACCAAGTTATGGCTTAATCTTGATATTTCATCGAGATTCCAGGTGTGGACAAGATATCTGTCCGCAAGCCACTGTGCATTTTGTTCTTCAAAACAGAATAACATCTTGAAATCACGATCAAGTGTGGGTAAACGGGGCATGTATTGTTCAACATGCCTCACATCCACAAAATCTGCCGTCGTGCTGAGAATCGGACAGAACAACCTTTCTCTTCGAACTGCAGTCTGCTACTGATCAGACTCGGCTTTTTCGAAGCATATGCTCTGTATATGAAGTAAAGGGTCTTCTTTATATATAACCATTTACTTTTATGTGATTATAAGGATATGCTTTTGCTCTAAACGTAGAAGCTTTTGCTTGAAATGTTTATGAATACAAGTAGAAGGATTTCCTTCATATTTTGCAAGTATAAGCATATCCTTTTCTTTATGAATACCGCCCAATAGCTGACCTTTATTTATTTATTTGTTATTATTATTATTATTATTATTATTATTATTATTATTATTATTATTATTATTATTATTATTATTATTATTATTATGATATTTAACCAAGCTATAATCCTAATTGTCAATGCGAAATGTTAAAAGCCAAAGTGAGCCTCCAACAGCGAAAGAAACCCAGTGAAATTCTTCATTTCACATAACATTTTTCCTGGGCTGTCCTCTTAAGTATTCACTTTATGGCTCGTGCATATCTATCATCTTCTTTTTCAGATACAATGCTATCTGAAAAGACATTGTCGCATTTCAGATTTTATGAAATCACAACAACAATTCCTATACATAAAGAACAAAAAACTGAAGAGTTTTTTATATTTAATGGTTACCTAGGAGGCTTTAACCCCCCCCCCCCCCCAAAAAAAGAAAAAAACTTGAAAAAAGCTTTTATTGAATAAATCAATATTTCCAATTTTTTAACTTTAAAAAATAGTTTGGAAAATCTATCTGAGCGCTTGTGATTGCTTGTAGAGGTGTTTAAAGAACAGTTGGAACTCTTTAAAGACTGAGCGTGACGCTTTCGAATGA
Organism: Palaemon carinicauda; assembly: GCF_036898095.1. NCBI lineage: Eukaryota > Metazoa > Arthropoda > Malacostraca > Decapoda > Palaemonidae > Palaemon > Palaemon carinicauda. Next base: position 85,034,625 of record NC_090742.1, on the reverse strand, counting down.
ATGCACCTCGGTAATAATGATTGTATTTGTTTATTTTTTTCTACAATTGCTGGTTTTGGCATTATGACTTATAGAACTTGTGGTTTCTGACAATTTTTTTTCTCTTAGTAGAACCACTAATTGACCAAAGTCCACCATTCAATAACCAATTACAGCCAGGGAAATTAGTAGCATCTCGATTCCCTTGAAGAACAGTTGTTGTAGCATCGCTCCCGAAGTGATTTGTTATTTACTGTTATTTGCGCTTTCTTTTGCCACTTTTTGTGTTTCTTTTTGGCATATACTGTGCAGTGGTAAAATTTAACCATGGAATCCGGCAAGTTCAGACAGCCACAAGGAAGTTCTTCAAGGTAGCAAGAAAAGTTACTTAAAAGCCGTGATAACAAAGAATTTGTGATGCTATAAAAATAGAAAGTAATCAGGAAGAAGAACCTACTATTGCTGAAGAGGGAGAGACTTACGGTCCAGGAATGGCATCAGTTCCATAGTGCCATTTGTTTTTTTCTGAGGAGTCCCATTGAGGAAAGGGAAGGCACCCATTACTGGATTTAAAAAAAAAAAAAAAAACTCCAATGATTTGATGCTTTGAGTACACCTCAGCAGTGAAGCAATTTTCCGGCAAAGGTGCAAAAATGAAATCAAGACGAAAATTACAATGGTGCCTAGAAGTAACCTCATGGTAAGTTGGAGCCCGTAATTAGTTAATATTTTTCAAAATGATTGATTAGCTACCTGCAGTATCATAATATGTTGAAGAGTTTTATGTCTGGAAATTAAAAGTTTCAAGAAATTATTTTACAAGTATTTCCGAACTTCTAAACGTCATTGGTCAAAAACTAGTTTTTTTGTACTTCAATTATTCAGAAAAATATAAAGTTTTTCACATATTGACTTGAAACTTCTCATGGGTGTTGATATTAGTCGTAGATATATACAAATATATTTTTTTTTTTCAATCTGAAAATTGACCGTGTCATTTGGAATCAAATTAAAAAATCCTAGATTTCCGTGACATCATTCTGGGCAGCCATCTTTTAAGCAATATCATTATATTTTGGGAAATGCCAAAAAATGTACTGATACTTTTATCACGTTCAAGTACACCCATGATAAATTTCGTGTCTGTAGCACAATTAATAAAGCCAGTAGGATATTTTTAGAACTCCTTTTTTTTTTTTTTTACATATGACGTCACAGCGCTGTCATTTCATTATATCACGCCGACACAGTATTTGGAATCACATTCAACATAATCCACGAAAGTTTAAAAATATCTAATACTTTTTTTTTTTTTTTTTTTTTTTTTACCTTTGGTTTGGTGCCCCTTAGAGACAACGGCAGAGACCTTTGATTTGATAGTGTAATGCAATTTACTTTTCGTAATGTAGATATTACAGACGGTAAAATATTGTATGAAAATATAATCGAAGGGAAGAAGTGTATTATGCAGACTTTTATCAAATTGCTCAACTTGTTACTTAACAATAGGTTAAAAAAAAAGGGGCGGGAAGGTTGGCACAGCCTCTTCCTTTAGTGCACGTTGATTTTTTTTTTTTTTTCAATTCCCAGGAGTCGATACTTCTTTTTTTTTTTTTTAATAGACTGAACAAATTAGAGCATGTTTGCAGTTAACATGGTCTGCGCTTTTGCTAGCATGCATTCATTTCTTCTTCGCGTTTTCTTCTTTTGGGAAACTATATCAAATACCCATATTAACTGTCTTTTTGCTTTTATTATGAATTCCAAATACAGCACAAAGCTCCGCCCATATGCGCGTAGCTCGCTGATGAACCGACCTCTCCAAGTATATCTAAAGGACCTTGCAAACACAACCAATAATAATGGAAAAACTCTTCTCAAGCTACATGAAAGACAGAACAGTCAGAATGTGTAGCAGAGATGGGAAACTGGGAGAAACGATAGATATAATAAGTGGGGTACCTCAGGGGGCGTACTATCCCCAACACTTTTTATAATCTACACAGCAGATATGACAACTACCCCTGAATATGCCATAAATTACG
>NC_090742.1:85022601-85027601 GCF_036898095.1 Palaemon carinicauda | reverse complement strand
GCATTACCTTCAATGTTTTTATTCTTGATCGAATTTCAAGGCGCGAAAAAATCATAAGTGTTAAGAAATACAATCTTAAATTATCAAATGAACGTAAAATAAAACGATTCAGACTACTTTCATGAGTAAAGTATTGCACATTGCACCATTAGCATTATTATGATTCTTTTAAAGAGTAGGTGACATCGAGCAACCAATAATCAAAGCAATTGGATTTCAACTGTTACTACTATCTATAAAAATAGAACACATGATCAGCATTAACAGTTGGGGCTGAATAGATTAAGCTAAAAGTATTTAGATTGGTTTATAATGGAGAATTTTCAAGTGAATATCACTTTCTCCCTCAAAATCTTTAGTTGTCCTATTTGTGTAGCATTGAATAACTTCTAAATTCAGAACAGAATAGCAATCCTTTCAATAATATTGCATTAAGTAAAGTGCTATCAATATGTCTATTTCTTTCTCTCTTGGTTTGATGTCATATATGACACGAAATATTTAATTAAAAAAAAGTCAATGAGGATAGAGAATGAGAAGCAGCAGAGGCAACTAAAGCTCCAGGATAAATTAGCCAACATTCTCTTTCTTAGTTCTCACCTTTTCCTTCTTTTACTGTCTTGGATGACAGTCGACTTTTCTTTAGAATCCCAGTTGAATTTTTTAAGGTCTTTTATATATTTCTTAACTCATTTTCCATATTGTGCAAGTTCTAATTTTAAGCGTTTCTTTACATGTAATTTTGCTTCGCTCCAAGTCCAATGAATGAAGGGAAACTTTATGGTAATGATTATTGTATTTTATGTGATTGCATTCATATTACTATATTGATGCATGTTTGTGACATTGTGTATATATATATACACACACACACACCCATATATATATATATATATATATATATATATATATATATACTGTATATATATATATATGTGTGTGTATGTATTATGTATATATACAGTATATACACATATATATAATATATGTATGTATATGGTTGTATATACAGGTATGTATATATATATATATATATATATATATATATATATATATATATATATATATATATATATATATGTATATATATACATATATATATATATATATATATATATATATATATATATATATATATACGCAGTATATATATTATATATATATATATATATATATATATATATATATATATATATATATATAGAGAGAGAGAGAGAGAGAGAGAGAGAGAGAGAGAGAGAGAGAGAGAGAGAGAGAGAGAGAGAGAGAGAGAGAGAGAGAGAGAGAGAGAGCGAGCTTTGTATCCTGTTATTTATCGTTATTTCGTGGATAATGGATTGAGATTGTGGTAGCCTATTGGAAACGTCCTAGCTTTGCGATTTGCTGGTTTGTGGTTTAAGACCCGCTCAACATCAATGTCCTTGTGAGCTAAGGATAGGGGTTTTGGGGAGCCCATATGTCTACTAGCTAAATCATCAGCAGCCATTGCCTGGTCCTCCCTGTCCTAGCATAGGTGGAGAGGGGTCTTGGGCGCTGATCATATGTATAGATAGCAGTCTCCAGGGCATTGTCCTTCCACTGCATTGTCACTGTCCCTTGCCTCTGCCATTCATGAGCGACCTCTGAACCCTTTAAACTTTTAGATTATCTCTTCAATTGCACAAAGAATTGGCTTATTGAGTAAACATGTTTCAAGATTTTCGGTGGTCAGTCAGTTCTTGGGAAGGTTCTGCCTATCTACTAGAATCTGTTTTGTCATGAGGATGCTAGAAACGTCTGGCGAAGATTTGAATCTTAACTGTACAAGTGAGGTAAATGCCGCTGTAAATTCTAAGACAAATTGGAGAAACGAAGGGAGAGCAGAAGCAAAGTATAAGATTAAAACAATTGGGCAGCTATGGACTGCAGGGAAATTGTAAATACCCATATTATTGAACTACATGGACTGAAATCTTTCAAAGAATCAACCCCTTTCGTTAATTGGCTGAGATCCTGTAGAAAAATCTAGTAACCGTCTTTTATATATATATATATATATATATATATATATATATATATATATATATATATATATATAATTTATATATATATATATATATATATATATATATATATATATATATATATATATATATATATATATATATATGCATGTCTATGTATGTGTTTAAAGCAGATATATATCCTATATACTTATCATAGTATTACTTTGACTCTTGAATTTCATAGGCTTAAGAAAAAGCACATTTTAAAAGCGAACTATTCAAGGCTGGTCATCGTCATTAAGGCCTTCCTCATTGGAGGAGGTCATCGACCATAAAAGGGGGGAGGGGAGCGGGAAGCTGAAGTAGGTTTTCTTATTGAAAAGAACCCTCCTTATTATTATATTGAATAGAAAGTGAACGAGAAAGCTCTTGTCTCTATTGATTAACCGTAGCTTTTATGGGGCCTCTTGAAGCTGAAGAATTCGTAAAGTGTGAAAAGGACTAGAGGCTGCAAAACTTCTTGCGTCATTTTCACAAAGGGCGCTGGGTGTCTATCGATATAGTTTATACAAGCTGTGGGCCAAAAAGCGCTGGAGGCAGAGAAAAAGTTGACACAGCTTATTTAGAATCGAGCCAAAGTTTAAAATCATGGGGCTCCAGAGAGAGAGAGAGAGAGAGAGAGAGAGAGAGAGAGAGAGAGAGAGAGAGAGAGAGAGAGAGAGAGAGAGAGAAATATGACCTGTAATTCTTTAATGAAATGGGTATTGTGTTTCCCTTTGTTTTGAAGCTAATGTGAAGGAAATCATTAACATATCGTCAATTTATTGAATATTTTATTAGATTTTATTAGGATATCACATGCATAACAATTACCGATCATAGTTTTGCTTGTGGAAGTTATTTGTTTAATAGTTTTTTTTTTTTCCTTAATTGAATATTCACACATTATTTATTTATTATAGCCTAATATATTGGCTCAGTAGCCGTAGTAATGACCATTTGATTTGAAAGACCACGCGCGCGTGTGTGTGTGTATATATATATATATATATATATATATATATATATATATATATATATATATATATATATATATATATATATATATATATATATATATATACTACTTTCGTTGTGCTTGACGTCGGTGACCACGGTAGTTATGTTATGATTCCAGGAAACTGGCAATTAATTATGCATTTTAGTGTCTGACTTGGAAACGGGGAGACATCCCGACCAATCAGAGATAAAAGATTTGTAAATCACCCTACTAGTAGTTCCTGACGCAAGGAAGATTCAAGTGACTGTTGAAGGAGAAAGAGATGTTCAACAAAGCCCTATTTGAAGTCTTATAGTATTTAAATTTTGGTGCTGTTCATGAGAGAGAGAGAGAGAGAGAGAGAGAGAGAGAGAGAGAGAGAGAGAGAGAGAGAGAGAGAGAGAGAGCGTTGTAAGAAACAAATGTTCAGAATACGATTAAGTCATGTTACTCCTTGTATCAGGGTACATTTTAGAATACGCACCACGGAAATTTATTTTCTATCTATTCTGGGAAAAGACTTTTCTTCTCATTAACTGTATGCGTGTTTTGAATAAATGTAACCATTTTGTCTTTCCATTGGCATTTGGAATATTCATGCATGGAGAGGTATTTGTGGTCTTTGATATCATCATCATCATCAGTCGTAACTAGTCCACTGCCGGACAAAGGCCTCAGACATGTCTTTCCACTTGCGTCTGTTAATGATCTATCTATGTTAGTTTATACCACCAAATTTATCTTAGCTCGTCAATCCATCGTCTTCTCTTCCTGCGTTGGCTTTTGTAATCTCTAGGTTCCTATCCTGTTATTCTTAATGTCCATCTACTATCTGTCATCCTCATTATATGTCCTATCCATTTCTTTTTCTTACATGTTGTTAGAATATCCTTTACTTTAGTTTGGTCTCGTAACCATGTTGCTCCTTTTTTGTCTCCTGGTGTTATTCACATCATTATTCTTTCCATAGCTCTTTGATTTGTTACTAGCTTTTTTTAAGGCTTTAATAAGGCTCCAGGTTCCCGATGCATAAGTTAATACTGGTATGACTATCTGATTAAATATATACAGTATATATATATATATATATATATATATATATATATATATACATAATATATATATATATATACATAATATATATATATATATATATATATATATATATATACACAATATATATATATATATATATATATATATATATATATATATATATATATATATATATATATATATATATATATATATATATATATATTAGGGTCCCGGGCCTGGGCACCAAAAATATATTATGTATTATGGCTGGCAAGTTACCCAACCTGCTGAGTTCCAAACTCACCTTTTTGTTTTTACATAAATCTGTTATACTTGAATAATACCCAAACTCTGAGAAAATTATATAACTCCCAGACAGCAATATATAAAATCACTGAATATCCAAAGGTCTCCTATGTGCATTGAAGACAAACTGAGTAATTATTATTAAGAAATATTCAAAACAATCTCTTACTTCGATTCCTAAACAGGGATACGAGTGAGTTCGGCAAAAAAAAAAATAATTGGTGATCGAAATAATACACTCTTTACAAAAATGAATATATTCTATAAAAAATCACAACACTTTGAAAGAATTTATATGAAAAATAAATAGCTCGAAATATTACTGAACGAACTTAGACTAAGACAAGAAATTAATACTTATGAAAATTATACAATCACTAGTTTGACGGGAAATTCAATTTTACACAAATATTTAATCTTGGTAATTAAAGAAAATAGTTAACCTTTAACACAATAATGATTAAACTCTTATAGAAATTATGTAAAGTAACTGATAAACTTACAAATTTTTAGTTTGCACTAAGTAATCAAACAGTTAAGCCAAAATAAATACACTTCACTTTCTGCACATACCTTTCAGGGCCAGCTACAAAACTTTTTATAACACCAGCAAGCATAATGACACAATAAAT
>NC_090742.1:85017601-85020101 GCF_036898095.1 Palaemon carinicauda | reverse complement strand
TATATATATATATATATATATATATATATATATATATATATATATATATATATATATATATATATATATACATATATATATATATATATATATATGTGTGTGTGTGTGTATATATATGTATATATATACATAAAATTATTATTCCTTCATCCAGGCATATCACACTCCCATAATAGTACCGCAACAACTTGTGATTATATCAGCTTATGGTGTCTTTCCTTTTTGTAGAATGTGGCGTGAAGAGGCAAACCGTGATTAATAGGGATTAGGAGTGGTGGGGAAATGGCAAAAATGGAGATCTGACTGATTGCAATAACTACAGAATCATCAGACTTACGTCAGTTGTCATGAAAATATATAGTATGCTCTTTATAAAGAGACTATATAGAAAGATTAGTGAAAAGCTGAGAGATGAACAAGAAGGATTTAGAAAAGTTAGAAGTTTCTCTGACCAAATTTTCCTTTTAAGACATGTGGTACAGCAATGTATATGATATAGGAATCCATTTTTCATGGTATTTGTGGGCTATAAGAAAACGTTTAGTGTGCACCGGCCAATTTTGTGGAGAGTCCTGCGTTATTATTGAGTTCCTCTTAAATGTGTAAATTTGTTTAAGTCTGTCCATGAGCATAGCAAATGCAAAGTTGATGTTAGTGGAGTACTCCAGGTGAATGTGTAGTTTCCTTTGTTTTTTTGTTTTTATCCTCCTCATGGAGAGGATTGGACTGGATTGGTAACAGGAAATTGGCTGACCTAGAATTTGCTGATGACACTGTCCTTATAAGAAAAACACCACAGGACTTGCAAAGCTTGCTTACCAGAATGCATGTAATATCAATTGAGGTAGAACTCAAGATAAATAGAAGAAAGACAGAGATGATGAGAAAAGAATATGCAATGGAAGATGAAATATCATTGGAAGGAGAAAGGTTTAGTGAGGTGTAATCATTTGAATATATAGGATTTATGATCTCTAATACAGGGTGTTTAGAATTTTAATGAAAGATTAAAAAGAAATCAGATATTGGCTTGGTTAAGTAAAATATGGAAATCAAATCACATGAAATTACGTATAAAATCAGGCTACTATATATATCAGTTCAGTGAGATTGGTGGTAGTGTATGGACATTTGTCGTGGTATGACAATGAAACAATATCCAACAGATTCTGTAGATTTAAGAACAAAGCCCCCAGAAGAATATTGGGAGTTAAATGGCAGGGCAGGATTAGAAATAGAGCTATGAGAGAGATTACTCGAGTGCCATATGTGGACGAGATCATGATGAGGGGTAGATGGAGATGGTTTGGGCATTCTCTTCGCACTCCCCAAGAAATTAATTCACCAAAATTTCAACGGGGCTACACAAGGCACTTCAATAGATGAAAGACCTAGGGCTACATGGCTGTAGACTATGAAGCGTGAAGTAGGCGGTGATGAATAGAGAAGCATTGATTAAAAAGGCTCAAAATAGAGACGACTGGCGAAATATAACTGAGGCCCTTTGCGTTAATAGCTGTAAGAGGAGAGAGTGATATATATATATATATATATATATATATATATATATATATATATATATATATATATATATATATATATATATATATATAGTTTAGGGGTAGGGAGTGTAAAGATATGGAAATGTTGTGCATAACAAATACACATATGCATGAAATAAAATGGATCATTAAAGTAAGAAGTTCTAAGAAACTTTGTACCGAATCGTCAAGGGGGATGTTGGCAGAAATTAGCTTCCCAATTGTCGGTTTTTATGATCCGTCTCGAGATTGCAATTGGAGTTAGATATTTAGGAATTGGAATGGCTGCCTTGATGGCATTTATAGGACTGCCTCCGACATTAAAATGTGAGAGGTGATATCCGGCTGGGCGGTGAAGATCCCGTGAAATTGCTCCTTAATTCTTGTAAGTCATCTCGTTTACTTTTCTAATAGTGATAGGTTCTTCCATTTCAAGTTAATCTTAGACTTCATTTTGTTATAGTTCCCGGAGAAGGAAAGCGTCGTATGTCCTATTGGAACGCATCCACTACACTATAATCACAAATAATGTAAAGTCACTCTCTTTGACATTAAGGATAAAATTAAGTCTTTCATAGTGATAGTTACATACAGAATTAAATCCTACAGTTGAATGTCAATCATCCTTAACATCGACAGTGAAGTTGACACTTGATTTCAATCTGAAAATTAGCATTTCTTCAGAGTAATGTTATATTTGTTGGGATGCAGTGATCTTTAGTCTGCGTGCCGTTCAAATTTCGTTGTGATATGGATTGTTGACTGGCATCTTATCTCAAGGGTTGTGGTGGCCTATTGGAAACGTTCCGGTCTGGCTATTTGCCGGACTGGGGTTCGAGTCCAGCTTAAGCTTGATAATTTCTTGTAGTGTCTGCAACCTCACCATCCGTGTGAGCTAAGGATGAGAATGGTATTGGGGAACCTATATGTCTACCTGATGAGTCATTAGAAGCCATTGC
>NC_090742.1:85000101-85002601 GCF_036898095.1 Palaemon carinicauda | reverse complement strand
GTGTGTGTGTGTGTAATTTATATATATATATATATATATATATATATATATATATATATATATATATAAATTATATCAGTTTAGTAAGATCAGTGTTACTCTATGGACATGAGTCATGGTATGGCAATGAAATAATTTCTAATAGATTTAGTTTATTTGAGAACAAAGCCCCCAGAAGGATATTGGGAGTTAAATGACAGGACAGGATTAGAAATGAAACTATAAGAGAGATTACTCGAGTGCCATATGTGAATGAGGTCATGATGAGGGGTACATGGTGATGGTTTGGTCATGCTCTTCGCACTCCCCACAAGGCGCTAGAAGAGTTGGAATACCCAGACCTACATGGCTGAGAACTATGAAGCGCGAAGTAGGAGATGATGAATGGAGAAGTATTTAATTAAACTCAAGAGAGAGACGACTGGCGAAATCTAGCAGAGAACCTTTGCTGAGCAAGTCTGGAAGGATTATGTTTTTAGTCCTATGCTCTTTTCTTTATTCAAATAAACACTCGAACTTATGTACAGTTGAGTAGACCAAAAGCGATCCGTAGCCTTTTCCCTATAAGAATGGGCACCGCCAAAAGTTGCAGGTATACAGCAAGGTATATTTTCTTAATTGAACTAACTTGGTATTGATTTTTTATGGCTTGAAAATTACATAGTAAAAAATTAAGCTTAATTCTTCAACGTCCACACCCGAGGAGTTGCTTCAATCAATATATATTGTATTTTGTAAACCAATATTCTTTATTCCTCTAATGATAAGCCAGATTTTCGGGAAGTTGTTGTATACGTTTCTTTTAAAGGTTTAAAGGCCGCTCATGAATGGCAGAGGCAAGGGACAGTGACATATCCTAGAGACTGATCAGCACCCAAGCACCCTCTCCACCCAAGCTAGAACCAGGGAGGCCCCATGGCCAGACAATGGCTGTTGATGACCCAACAGGTAGACCTATAAACTCCCTCAATCCCTAAGGATGGTGAGGTTGCAGACGCCAACAAACTATCGAGTTTGAGCGGGACTCGAACCCCAGTCCGCCAATCGCCAGGCAAGGACGTTTCCAATAGGCCACCAGAACCCTAGGCATAAATAATACAAATTACAAATAATGAAAGACAAAAACACAAAAAGGGAGGAACACACGGAGACAGAACTTGGTCAAAAGCTGAAGCTGTCAAAACAAAAATATTCTCATACCAAAGATAGTGCCGTGGTATGGAACGTTTGCCTCTCCAGTTCATGTATGTAATGGTTTTCATGTTTCATTGGTACATTTTTTTTCACTCAAGAAATAACTGTTCTGTATAATCCAAGATGTGTTTAATTTCTTCTCTTAGAACTTGAAACAAAAATCTTTTAGATGCTTCTTTTCGTATTTTCGGTTCCATGTCTGATTTCTCGATATTAGGTTTCGTTCTGGGTTTTTCTCTTATGGTAAGGATGATGGTGTATGTGGCATAGTTGGGATCAAGATCCTTTAAATATAGAGTATAATAAAGGACCTTGGTTGAGATTTCTTTCCAAGCAAGGGTTGAAATATGTGAGTTCCACAGTATACAAGCTTAGGTAATGTTATTTTCTATTAAACAGTCATTTTTAGTACGCTGTATGATTTTATACTAGAAAAGAGAAAATTTGAATATTGGAGATTCTATTAGCATTATTTCACGATTTAATGGCTACATTTGAATTGCCAAATGAAATAACTAAAGAATTAATTGTGATGTAACGTATATGTGAATTCAAATATTTTTATTTCTGTAATTAGTTTGATTATTATGCAAGTAAACACATGCACGTAATGTAACATTCATCTTTGTGTATATATCACTTCAGATATGCGTTATATGCGTTGTTTAAAGAGTTTATAATATGGAAACCCTTATGCGATATTGCGTATGTCTATCTATCTACCCACCATTAAAGGGAACTTTGAAGTATAAATTCTTTAGAAATTGTGTCTTGCAATTTCGTAGATGGAGTCTGTCGCTCACGTATACGTGTCGTACCAAGAGACGTCAGGAAGCTTAGCGATGACATTAGATTAATAAGTATCAGGAACAGCCTGGACTCACAAAAGGGCTTGGATTTTTGTCGTTGTGGTCTGGAGTGTTTTATTTCGTGATTTGCGTTGAGAAATATATTTTATTTGATATTTTTTCCCTAATAAAGGGATTTTTTTTTGTATGGAAGCTAGCTATGGTAGCTTCTGTCATTATAGTCATTTACATATGAATATGCTCTATTATGAATAATAACAGCAATGACAACAACGGCATTAATAATAGCCATGATGGTTATTATTACGCAAGTATTTTTTAAATATAATCTTAAAAAGGATTTTACTCCATCTTAAATCATCATGTTTAATGGATTAGTTATATAGCAATATGGTAGAGAAATTAATTGTTCATGAAATCTGAATATTGGCGTAATGCTCATAGTATAAGGCCTCCACTAGATTTGTGTTCCCCCTAGGACACACTAATGAACTGAT
>NC_090742.1:84987601-84990101 GCF_036898095.1 Palaemon carinicauda | reverse complement strand
AAACGAGTTTCGCTTGCTTTTTAAAAACATTTCACCTCATTAAACCTAGTTTATTTAACATTGCAAGAATGTCCAATTGACCAGAGAATTTTGATACCCTGTTTTATTTACTTTTTTAATATATCAGTTTTCGCAGTAATTAAGAGGTCGGACTGCTTATCACACATTTGTATATATGTATATTTTGTGCAATTAATGTGTACCCAGTGAAACGATGGAGAGACAGACATATGTTGTTTTCTATCTTTGTTTTGTGCACCTGCATCAGTAACACCAGCATTATTTTTCTTTTATCCGTTTCCTCATTAAGGTACATACGCGAGTGTTCCCCTTCCATTGCAAACTTATCTCAGCCTTCCACTCGGCAGAATCCCTTTTGCAGGGCTGTGTCCCTGGAGTCTCCTTGGAATCTCAGGTTCCTCCTGCTTCTCTTGCCTCCCCTTTAGAAAAATAAAGTAGCAAGGGAGACGAAAGGAGGAAGGGAAAAGATGAAATAAATTGAGAATGAAAGATGATTAATGCAAGGAAAAAGATGAAATGTTTGTACCAGTTGGGAAAGCACTGATGGGAGAGAGAAATCTAGGTCGTTTGTATGCTATCTGCAATTGATTAGCTTCTAAAGAGATTGATTATTATTATTATTATTATTATTATTATTATTATTATTATTATTATTATTATTACTACTAGCCAAGCTACAACCCTAGTTGGAAAAGCAAGATGCCATAAGCCCAAGGGCTCCAACAGGGAGAAATAGCCCAGTGAGGAAAGGAAACAAGGAAATAAATAAATGATGAGAATAAATTAACAATATATCATTCTAAAAACAGTAACAGCGTCAAAACAGATATGTCCTATATAAACTATTAACAACGTCAAAAACAGATATGTCATATATAAACAATAAAAAGACTCATGTTAGCCTGGTCAACATAAAAACATTTACTCCAACTTTGAACTTTTGAAGTTCTACTGATTCAACTACCCGATTAGGAAGATCATTCCACAACTTGTAACAGCTGGAATGAAACTTCTAGAATACTGTGTAGTATTGAACCTCATGATGGAGAAGGCCTGGCTATTAGAATTAACTGCCTGCCTAGTATTAAGAACAGGATAGAATTGTCCAGGTAGATCTGAATGTAAAGGATGGTCAGGGTTATGAAAAATCTTATGCAACATGCATAGTGAACTATTTGAACGACGGTGCCAAATATTAATATCTAGATCAGGAATAAGAAATTTAATAGACCGTAAGTTTCTGTCCAACAAATTAAGATGAGAATCAGCAGCTGAACACCAGGCAGGAGAACAATACTCAAAACAAGGTAGAATGAAAGAATTAAAACACTTCTTCAGAATAGATTGATCACCGAAAATCTTGTAAGACTTTCTCAATAAGCCAATTTTTTGTGCAATTGAAGAAGAAACAGACCTAATGTGTTTCTCAAAAGTAAATTTGCTGTCGAGAATCACACCTAAAATTTTAAAAGAGTCATACAAATTTAAAGAAACATTATCAATACTGAGATCCGGATGTTGAGGAGCCACTGCCCTTGACCTATTTACAATCATACTTTGAGTTTTGTTAGGATTCAACTTCATACCCCATGATTTGCACCATGCACTAATTTTAGCTAAATCTCTATTAGGGGATTCACCAACCCCAGATCTACATTCAGGGGATGGAATTGATGCAAAGAGAGTAGTATCATCTGCATATGCAACAAGCTTGTTTTCTAGGCCAAACCAAATGTCATGTGTATATAGTATGAAAAGTAATGGGACAAGAACACTACCCTGTGGAACACCGGATATCACATTCCTATACTTACTATGGTGCCCATCAACAACAACTCTTTGAGATCTATTACTTAAAAAATCAATAATAAGGGACGACCCACCCACTCCCAACTGTTTGAGTTTGAAAACAAGGGCCTCATGATTAACATGGTCAAAGGCAGCACTAAAATCAAGGCCAATCATACGAACTTCCTGACCACAATCAAGGGATTTCTGTACAGCATTGGAGATTGTAAGAAGGGCATCACATGCTCCAAGGCCTTTACGAAAACCAAATTGCAAACTAGGGAGTAGGTGATTACCTTTAGAAAACCTATATAAGTTGAGTTATTCATATTTTTCTTTGTTTTGCTAATGCTTTAGGAACAAATCAGAGATTTTTTTTATAGGTCGGGCATATCCCTACTCTTCTTTTAAGTTAATGTATGAGCATTATTTCTTATGTGTTTTTATTGCCAAATAAGAATCGTAATTCGGGGTTTAAACCTTGAACCCCAAATTAAAAATGATATATTGTAGTCACTAGTGTGTTGTAGAGACGCAAATACTGAAAATATAAACTACATTTCTTTCTGTTTAAGTTCGTTTCTAGATTAATCTATCAATTTATCCATATGTCATGTTTATATATATATATATATATATATATATATATATATATATATATATATATATATATGTATATATATATGTATAC
>NC_090742.1:84982601-84985101 GCF_036898095.1 Palaemon carinicauda | reverse complement strand
AGCAACACAAAAGAAATGTGGTTATTAGAACGTCGGTCGTTCCATTACGAATTCGAGGAAAATTTTCTGTTCAATTACGCCATCACTGATTAATACTAATGTCAGACTCAACTTGTTTGCGTCCAATTTCCTTTCCTCATGATATTATTGCGTGAAAACGCCTTGTTATCTCCCCTCCTTTCTTCTATTTTATGTTCCTTCAGATCTTTTGTTTCTCCTGATATGTTTTAGATGTGTTTCCGTAACACTTCCTTTGGAGTTGGTCCAATATTCTTTTCCTTGTCTTTGTTTCATTGGTCGATCCTTGTTTTTCACATTTCCGTAATTACCCCTCTACATGCATTCAGCTCCTTTCATTCTGAATTATAAGGAGAGAGAGAGAGAGAGAGAGAGAGAGAGAGAGAGAGAGAGAGAGAGAGAGAGAGAGAGAGACTAGTGATCATGTCTGCCCAGGCAGGGTTGCGAAATACTTAGATGCAGCCCTTCCATTTTAATTGTGGAATTAATTTTATTCTCTCATGCTACCTCCAATTATGAGCCACAATAGTATACTGAGCATTAGAGATCTAATTGGGTGTTTTAACCTACTAGAGGCCCAACGGGTCTTCGCAGCTCTCGTCTCACTTTCAAACAATCTACGATTTATACATCGTCGATTGTTTGAAAGTGTTATTTACTATAAGTGGACAAAGTATTTATTAAAGCTATCTCTCTCTCTCTCTCTCTCTCTCTCTCTCTCTCTCTCTCTCTCTCTCTCTCTCTCACACACACACACACACACACACACACACACACACACACGCACTTTCCTTATCTTCCATGCTTGCCTTGGAAACGGAAGGGAAAGTATTTCATCTGGTTTGGGAATTTTACGAAACTTTCGTAGATTTTGAAGTGTTGACCTCATGAGTTTAGTGTTTTTATTTTAACATTCTTTCAATATATGATTTATACTGGCTTCTTGGTTTTTTTTTTTCTTTTAGTTACCGGACGTGCACAAAATATTTGTATTTTTTTCATGACCTAAGTAGAGGATAAACAATTTTCTTTCTTATTTCGAAATAAGAAAATGGCTTTGTATTCATTGGCATTGTGTCAGTTGATATACATTTTTTACCTTTGTTTCTTTTTAAATTAGAACATTTTGATCTTATATGGTCAATTCCAACCACGTTTATGGCTCGTCCCAGTAATGTGATATCGATCGTTCATGCAAGATTAAAGGTCATTAACTTTTAAAGCAACCTTTCATTGAATAGATTGCCCGTAATTGAAAAGCAGAAAGGATACGAAAATATATATAAAAATAATTATTAAATTGATGATTATATGGTAAACGTCATAAAAATGAAGGTAGTGGTGCGTGGGGCCTTAAAGACGTGTTACACTCATGAAACTACTTGGTAAACTATTTAACTGTCTGGCCATAAGAATAATGAAAGTTCCTCCAAGATTAACCTGTGCAATTTGCCAGAAGGGGCTCTGGGTTTTGGGGCAATCATGACTAAAGAGGATTATGCTTGGGAGCGTGAGAATGACGTTTTAATAGAATGGCTGAATTTTCATCTATCCCATATGCTGTGTGGCATGAAACTTTTTTTTCTCTTTATTGTAATTGAAAAATAAATAGGGAAGCTCTTCTTTAATTTTAGGATTGATTCTCATTTTTACTGCATCTAAAAATTGAGAATTTCAAATTCGGAAAGGGAGATGCATGGGGGATTTACGAATACATATCCCTGTGCAATTTCATAGACTTAATTTGAAATTATTGTTATTATGAAGATTAACGTTATTAAGATTATGATTATTGTGATATTATTATTGTTGAAATTATTAGAATTATTAAACACCAACAATTTTTATTCTTTTTCATCACTTCAGCAGACTTCACGGATTATTTGATAGTTAAAATTAATCCAACTTTAATATATTGTTTAAATTACTTCATGTTCATTTACATGTTTTTTGATACCCTGTTTTTTCCAAAATAGACTAAATCTTGTATGTCGTTACCGGCGTTCCATAATGTCTTCTTGCCTCGCTGCGTCGCCTAGTAAACTGTAAAGGCTAATTGGCCCTAATGACCCTCCTGCCACTAAACTGGGTCTCTATGACCCGAGTCTGATAATGACTTGGTGATCATCAGAGTTGTTACATGGCAGGAATACAGGGAGCTAATTGAATAATTGGAGACATTTATTATCTATCGATGTTTTCATGGTACATTGAATATTTAAGAACATCTCCGAAACAGTTGTGATATGATGTTGAAATATAATATTAACGAATATTTGATTACTTTAAACATATTTGTTTAAGAACAATTTGTAAACTTCGATTTTTTATACCATGGTTTATATGAAACAATTTCGAAACATTAATGTCCTAATTTTAAGGCTAAATATTTGGGATAATTTACAAAACATTTGATGTCTTGTTATGATTTGATAAAAAGTAAAATTTTAAAAAAATGTTTTATATAATGATATCAAGAAAT
>NC_090742.1:84972601-84975101 GCF_036898095.1 Palaemon carinicauda | reverse complement strand
GCTTCCCCCAAAATCACTTGGAAGGACAGTCAGCTATGCCAGTGAAGGAGGGAAAGAAGTTGATAAAATTTAGGGAGATAAATATGTGCGACTTGTTAAAGGTTATGAGAGAGATGAAGAATACATATTGTGGAAACGACCCTTTCCCAAACAGTTCAATAAGTGAAGCTCCAAACAAACAAGTCGTATATAATATTTACCTGAACATAATTAACCTAAGTATATCGCAATCCTGTTTTCCTAGCTGTGAAAAAACTGCGTTGATCAAACCAATTTACAAAGGGAAAGGTGATGTAAACGAGCTAAATTCATATAGGCCCATTTCAAATTTATCCTACATGTCAAAGCTTATTGAAAAAGTCATAAGTGAGCAATTGTGGGCGCATATTGACGAGTTAGAGGTATTCCCGGAAAATCAATCGGCCTACAGAGCTAATCATTCTACAGAAACTACTTTGTGATCAATAATGAATGATATGATACGTCTTCTTGATGGGGGAAAGTGTGGAATTTTAATTATGTTAGATCTTAGTGCTGCTTTTGACACTGTTGTGCACGAATACTTACTTGACGACTTGAAGTCTATTGGAGTGACTCAGGAAGCACTGAAATTTTTGCGAAGTTACTTAGTGAACAGGAAGACTATTGTAGAAGTTTCTGGAAACCGATCCAATGAGAGAATACTTATGAAGGGTGTACCACAGGGTAGTGTTCTGGGCCCTATCTTGTTTAACATATATACCATCGAGCTATCACACATCTTGAAAAAACAAAAAGTGGGTTTTAAACTATATGCAGATGATACTCAGTTTTACCTCTCAATTTCAACAACACAAGATACAGGGAAGAAAATTGATGAGATAATGACTGAAATAAAAACATGGATGCAGAGGAAAAAGCTCAAATTAAATGATGATAAAACAGAATGTATGTTTTTTGGCACAAGGGTGGCTTTGAAGAATTACCAGTTAATTCAAAGTATAAAAATTGGTGATGCTGATGTTGGGATTGTGCCTGTTGTGAAAAATTTGGGTGTACTGATAGACTGTAATTTGTCAATGAAGGACCAAATTGTGAACACAGTGAAAGTGTGTAACTATCACCTGAGAAACATAGCATTTATTAGAAAATATTTAACAGAGGGCAGTACAAAAATTTTAGTGGTGAGTCATGTAATATCAAGGCTTGATTATTGCAATTCTCTGTACTACAATTTGCCCAATACACTACTAAGGAAGCTTCAAAATGTGCAAAACCGGGCGGCTAGACTGATAAAAGGCATTAAATTTCGGGAGAGAATAACTCCTGCACTGATCGATCTACATTGGTTACCTGTTAAGGCTAGGATTGAATTTAAAATTTGCTTGTTGACTCACAAAGCACTTACAGGTGATAAGCCTAAATATCTTCGTGATTGCTTGATCCCCTACCCTGAAGCTACCAGCGCCACTGTAAGAGTTAGACATGCAGATGACCCACATAGACTATTCGAAATTAGTGTGAATCATGCAATAGGAGGAAGAACGTTCAGTTATGCTGCACCGAGACTCTTTAACGACCTTCCACTCGATGTCAAGAATAGCACAAATGTGGCTGCCTTCAAGAAAAACCTGAAGACTTATCTTTTTAGAAAGTGTTATAATAGTGACCTGAAAACTATTAAGCCTGAATACAAATGCTAGCGAAATAACTTATAACTATACAGAGCAAAATATTAACTGGAAAGGAATTATTTTTTCATACACCAAGGCCCGCCTGAACAGACCTTTAGTGTTTGATGGAGGGCGAGAAATAAACCTCTAAAAGTAAAAGTAAAAGTAAGTAATATTTCTGAGAACAATAACGAGAATTACGGTGCAAACCTATTAGTTATGTCATATGAATTAACTTGGTCCTCTTGAAGATCGTGTTCAAACTGGTCATGGGGAAACATCATCATAGGATGTATCCTCTGGGCAAAGTTTTATCACGTTGATTGTCCGAATGTCACGGCAGCCTCCCTCGAGTCCCACAGATATTAGTCGAGAAGATAAGAATGCGATAACGTCGATGATTACTTTTGGGAATTGGAAACGTGTTTGAGAAAGAGAGGAAAAGATAAAGATTTTTTTTATTGTTCTTGTTATTTGTTTTCATGTTAGTTTTGGCGTTTACTGTCGTAGTAATAGTAGTTTTAATAGTGATGGACGAAGGTGACTTCTTGCTGTTTTCTTTTCTTAAAAAGTCTATTGGAGGTCGAGCAACTTTTTAAATAAATCATAAATAACTGTTTATTATTATTATTATTATTATCATCATCTACCACTGGTTTAATACCTTTATCCTATTTAGGATTTCAAGGAGGACTGCAGCATGAACGGTTTGATATCAACCCCTTAGATAACACAAGATTTGTAATAAGATAGCTAGAGATCGGTGCCTTTAAATGCATCTAATCTGTATCGGTAATATTAAGGTTGATCGAGTATTGAAACTGTTCTCGTGTACATTCAAATCTGTT
>NC_090742.1:84952601-84962601 GCF_036898095.1 Palaemon carinicauda | reverse complement strand
CCACTCAGCTATATATGATTTATTTATGTATGAAGAGAGAGAGAGAGAGAGAGAGAGAGAGAGAGAGAGAGAGAGAGAGAGAGAGAGAGAGAGAGAGAGAGAGAGAGAGAGAGAGAGAGAGAGGTATACTTGTCTTCCAAAGACACTTTATCAGATGGTCTAACTCTTCTAATGAATTCTCTACACTAAATTCAAGTAGCTTAACTGTCCTCTTTCACTGGGTCATGTGTCCTATCGGTTCGTTAATTATGTACGCTCTGAATCCTTTCAATGTTGAACCCGCCTCCTCCTCCTCCTCCTCCTCCAATCTGCCAGTTCTACCTACCAGCGTGATATGCTTTAGGCCTTGCTATACGTGGCTAGCTAATAGGGAGCCTCTCTTCCGGCCTGCGTCCCTCGGAATCTCGCTGGATAATTTCCGTTAATTTCCGCAGTGGCAACCGAGCATGGACGAGATATGCGTGCCAAGATTCGGCGGAATCGGAGATGAGGACAAGTAAAGGAAACTCGGTGTAAAGTTTTCATTAGTCCATAGGTATTTAGATGTCATCTTTCCCTTTCAATTGTTAAATAAGTAACGATAAATATAAGGTAATAGTTAGTTTTGTTAATATTCTAGGAGCGCCATTACTCAAATATTGGATTTGCTATTATTGCAACTTTAACCAGCATCCTTACCCATACTCCATCTCCTCTTCGTCTTCTAAATGCCTTACGGTTGTTTAGGCTTTGTCTAATGTAGTCCTCTTTCGTTGATGCTGTTTTCTCCCATTATGATATTTTCTTATCATGATAATCGACTATATTGAAGGGCAATAAAGTGATCCCTAGATTAACAATTATCTTCAAGTATTCCAGTGGTCGGCTCTCTCTCTCTCTCTCTCTCTCTCTCTCTCTCTCTCTCTCTCTCTCTCTCTCTCTCTCTCTCTCTCTCTCTCTCTCTCTCTCTCTTTTCTACACCGTGATGAATAGTGCTCTTCAAATTTTTATGTGTATGTTTATGATATTTTCTGTCAGTTTCATAAGATTTTGTTCATCATTAGCAATAATAGAAAAAGGAAGAATAATGGCTGTACCAACAGAATCTTATTTTAAAGTGTAACCAAATTATTCGATTTCTCTGGTCCATAAATTATATTTGGAGTTTCGTTAAATCGTTTATGAATATGACCACAAGGAAAAATAAAGTTTATAATGAATAATGGTTGTTGTTGTTGGTTGTAATTAAGTGTGCTTTGCGCAACGCCCGGCTCTTGCTCCCGGAGTAGTAAATAAGGATTAATGGCGGCAGGTGTGTCTAGATTAAGCTGGACTTAATCTAGAAGTGTGGTTAGGTTTACCAGTGAGAGACGGACTTTGCATTGTTGCAGCCTAGCTGACCACCTCGGTGCATGCTGTAATCCATGGAGACGTTCAGGATGGTTTGAGATGTAATGTTATTAGTACCCTTATTATAAATGAAAAAAGAATAGTAATGATGATAATCGTAGAACTGAAAACAAATAGAACAAATGGTGACTGTAATAAGTTTGATAATCGTAGAACTGAAAACAAATAGAACAAATGGTGACTGTAATAAGTTTGATAATCGTAGAACTGAAAACAAATAGAACAAATGGTGACTAATAAGTTTGATAATCGTAGAACTGAAAACAAATAGAACAAATGGTGACTCAATAAGTTTGATAATCGTAGAACTGAAAACAAATAGAACAAATGGTGACTAATAAGTTTGATAATCGTAAAACTGAAAACAAATGGAACAAATGGTGACTGTAATAATTATGATAATCGTAGAACTGAAAACAACTGGGATATCTAAAAAGAAAATTAATGAAGTGTAAAATAAGATGCACCTATATGTTTCAGTATTAATAATTGATCTGTTTTCATTTTCTCATTGTTAAAGTGTAAGCATTTGTTCAGTTTATAACTTTGCGAAACCAGTCTTATTAGCTTTAGAGAAGTGGCAGCTCTATTAAGGATTATCGAGAAAATACTTAATCTTTCGTGGTTAATATATATTAGATGATACAACGACAATTTATTGTAGAGTACCAAATAGCTCAGTCTGCCAATAAATTAATAACACATTTTGTAGTAATGTAATGCAAATTGAATTACGTAGTTTGTTAAGTTATAATACCTGTAATGTGTTACTAAGATGTCTTTAAAAGCAATTATTTTTCGCATTTTTTATACTACATCTGCGAATAATAATAATGATTTTATGCTGTTTTAATATAACCATTAATGAAACATCAAGTCGCATCATATACTTGTTCCACTCACATAGTGTTTGCGCTTATTTCCAACCGTGGTCTTTTCATAGTTGATAGTCAGTTTAAATGATTATAGAATTTAGATTATCCTTCCTTGCTTTACTTTTCTGTTTTCTTCGCATCTCTGTTTTATCTATCCACACCAGACCGAGGGACATTCATTATATACAAATTCACGTTGTGTATAACGTTCTTCGTTCCGAGTACTTGTGTCCTTTGCTTACGTATATTTTCTTATTCTATCAGTATCTGAACGTTGCGGGTCACAGTTGCCTATTCCTACTGCTTCTTCTGACCCCTCCCAAATCCGACTCCCCTTCTCCGACGTCTCCCCTTTCCTTTCCTCCGTTAATGACGGTATAGTGTAAATGTATTTCAAAGCTACGAATTCTGAAATAAAAAAAAATATTTCTTTATGAGCTAGGAGATTTAAAAATCATAGAACTCTCTCTCTCTCTCTCTCTCTCTCTCTCTCTCTCTCTCTCTCTCTCTCTCTCTCTCTCTCTCTCTCTCTCTCTCTGTATATATATATATATATATATATATATATATATATATATATATATATATATATATATATATATATATGTGTGTGTGTGTGTGTGTGTGTGTATTCGAAGTTTTTTAACTTTATTTTGTAATATCTACTATTTGGGAAATCTTTCCAATGATATCAATTTTATGTTATGGATTTGAATACATGTACATTGGTCTTTTTCTAAGCTTTGATTTTTGTTTCCTTGTATCTTATGCTTTTTACAGATATAACTGTCTCTCGCTCTCGAAAAAGTATTTTCACTTGAATGTTACGCAAGTCTGTTACTATGAAGGTGAATTGGGTTATTTACGAGAGCTCCTGCATCTGTTCTAACTTCTGAGATTCATCTCATTAATTCACGACGATGTGTCAGCCCAGCTTTAGATGGTTTCCGTTTGCGTAATGGGGTGGATAACTGGGGAGGATGGGCTGTGGCACCCTAGCAGTACCCACCAAACTCGGCTGAATCCCTCGTCAGGCTGGGAGGAGCGAAGAGAATTGTCTCCTATTGTCCTTTTTGCTATGTCAGCTACCCCCCAAACTTAGGGAAGTGCCTTGGTAAATAGAGAATAGATAGATAATCTACTCTGTACACTTGTATTGTCTTCGTATGATGTACTAGAGATTCTATTATTTTGTATATCCCTTTGAGACTTATGGAATGGTTTTATATGTTTGTAGTCACACTTTAGGCCAACTGGACGAAACAAAAGCCACAAAAGATTATTTGACTGAAGAGAATGTAAGGCGTCTTTCACCCTAATATTATAACGCCATTTTATTTTATCTATAAATCAATTCAGCTATAAAAGGGAAAAGCTCTTGTGATTCTTATGTAACACCAAACGAATGTCGTAGAAGAGACTTCAAAGGATAGTGAACACTTGAGAAAATAATGAATTTCGAGGGTTGAAGTGAAACCACTACCGTGTCAATCTAAGGGTTTTGTAAGAACGTCTGTTTGTGTATGCATACGTGTATATGTGTACTTGTGTGAATAAGACTGTCCTTGGGAGTGGGTTGGGGTATTTGGTGGTGTATAAAGAAAGAGTCGCTGGCTCTTACAAATGATAAATTTCGAAATACACAGTATATTTAATTTCTGAATGTAATTTCTAGAGAATCAGTGAATACTATATAAGGAATATCATCCATGATTTCCATCATGATCCTAATGAATTTTAACCAGATTACGTAGTAGTTTCATATGTGCATGTTTTTAAGTGGATTGTAAAAATTGATTAAGGCAGCCTAAGAAGTTGAGAACTATGATGGAGGTATGAAAGTCGGATGAGGAGTAAAAGATAGAATACAGTGCAACAGAGAGGCACAAGAACGGCGATATTAGGTTATGGACACTAGATCCTAGATTGAATCAAAGAATACTGGGAGGTGGAAACTCAAGTCCATATTAGATTAGGTTATACACTAATAGGAATTAAATTAGGTTATAAATAGACGTGAAAACTGAAGACTTCTTTAGATGGTATTAAATTACATTTTATTAGAATTGATGTTTGAGTGATTTGATATAGAATGTATATGGCAGAATTATGTCCATATTGCAAATAATTGTCCCTATTCGTGATATTGTAAAAAAGTCATGTATGTATCAAAGTTAGGTATTCTCGGGAAAATTATATTTCTATATTTTGGTGTGTAGAAAATAATGCACATAGAAGAATCGTGAATTATGCCTTGGAAAATATGAGATTTTTATTATAAATACATACAAGTATACATACAGAAACAAACACATACACACGTATATATATTTATATTTGTGTATACACACACACACCACACACACACACACACACACACACACACACATATATATATATATATATATATATATATATATATATATATATATATATATATATATATATATATATATATATATATATATATATATATATATATAATGTGTGTAGACATTTTTCTTACTGCTTATTTGTTTGTACAATATCTGAATTGTTTTGAAATTTTTATACTTGAAGAAAAAAATACATATATATATATATATATATATATATATATATATATATATATATATATATATATATATATATATATATATTTATTAATAAGCAAAAACACCTTTAGACAGACTGTTGTGTGTAAAAAGGAAATTTTGTCGGATGGTCTCCTTTGCGTTACGAAAACCAAAGCTTGAAAGACTCTGGGTAATGTTAAAGATTAGCTTTTGTGTTTTTTCCCCTTTTCATTAATAACATGTTTTGAAGAGTTGACACTTTTTTTTTTTTTTTTTTTTTAGTTCAGAAGAAGGTTACGCTTTGATACATTATTGTTTTTCCTTGGAGATTTTTTTTCAATCCCATTTTCTGTCTGTGCAATGTTATATCATTCATACACACACACACACACACACACACACACACACACATATATATATATATATATATATATATATATATATATATATATATATATATATATATACATACATACATAAATACATACATACATTATAAATTATATACACTTGTGTATATATTCATACATACATACATACTGTATATATACACACGTATATATATATATATATATATATATATATATATATATATATATATATATATATATATATATATATTACCGAAGTTTGAATGCAAATTATTTTCTGAGGTATTGCTGGAACATTTATTTTTTGGTAAAGTTTCATTCATTTCGAGATTAGGGGGATGTCCATTTGTATAGGTACACTTAAAGATTATGGAAATATCCGAACACAATAGTTTGGTTCAAATATTTTCAGCAAAGTTTAGTGATTTGAGTTTTCATACCCACCATGCCAATTCTAGAAAATTATAGAGGTGATGGTGATAATCGTAATGTGTGTTATTTAATAGATGTGTTACTGAAAGCATTAATCATTGAAGTAATTTAGATGTAGGCTATATCATTAATGAGGTGTCAAGTGGACAATGAGGCATAAATAGGGAAGTGTATTAGTTAAAGAAAGTAAAAAGAAAAGAAAATCACTTTACGCTAATGCAGATTTGACTATTAAAATTGATTTAAGGCAGATAGTAAGAGTAAGCATGCCATCTGATATAAACCGGTTATTAAGTATGATTATATCCTGAGAATTAACGTTCATCCTGAATCCTAAGTGTGTATATTGTGATATCATTACCTTTTCCATTTCACTAATCTGTACTTGCAGTCTTGAGCAAAACTTATACTGGCAGGGAATTTCTAACTAGCTTTACAGAGTATACATTACTAATATTTTGGGTTTGCCACGTCGAGCTTTCCTTAATACACTTTTCTGACAAGGATAATTAGATGATAGTGATTGTGTTTTGAGGCATTTAACTTCAACAATAGTAGTGTCCAGGTAAAAATGGTCACTAACAATACTGAGTAAAGAAAATCAAGTCGTCAATAGCAGTTTTAGGCAAAGAAAGTACAGTATTGAATTAGAGATTTCCTAATTTCATCTTGAGTAAAAAATAGAACCTTTTTAAGATGATTTTCCTAAGACATAGTGGCTCCATCAAACAGACCACTAAACAGCTGGCTTATCCATTCCCTGTAAGCATACTGCATCAGTCGTCCTAATTCCCCCCCCCCCCTCCCTGTATAACGCACTTGGAATACCTTATCTTAATCAAAATCCTGGAATAGACCTCCTTTCTCATATATCCTCGTCTCCGTATATACACCACTTCAGTAGACTCCATAAATTCTTCACTGCTTCAACTTCAGCACGTATTGCTTCACACCATAAAGCCCTTCTTAAACCCTGTCCCTCCAAAGGAAACTTCTGTCAGAAGGTACCATTTCGTTTTTCGCTTAAGCACGGCTGGCAAATTAACATTATCTTGCGGGTAGCTCTATCTTTGATTCATGCAATTACCCTCATCGGCATAATCATTGTCGTTATTATATTTGTTCAATTTTTGGTTCTGCTTTTTATCATTATAATTTTCTCTGATCGTAACATTAACCATTCAGTGTTTGATCATCAGTTATTATTATGATTATTATTATTATTATTATTATTATTATTTATTATTATTATTATTATTATTATTATTATTATTATTAATTTGCTATAGTCCATTTGAATAATCATTAACCTAGTAGTGATTTCAGTAACAAGTAATGTGGTTACGAGCATGACTGGCCTCATCGCTTGTTGAAGTTATACAGCTGAAATTGTTCGAGTTCTCTAATTATGCAGAGGTTGCTATTTCTAACAGGGGAATTACCAAGTGTCATGGAAGGTTAAGCTTGAATAAATATTATGGCTAACGTCGTAATGCTTTTCGTGACTTGTTATATGTGTGTGTGTGTATACAGTATATATATATATATATATATATATATATATATATATATATATATATATATATATACATATATATATATATATATATATATCTATATATATATATATATCTATATAGTATATAATTAGTTAGTGTATGTGTGTGGTTGTGACAGAAATTGTCGTTTGTTTACTTGTGAGTATTGTATGTTCTAATATACCAAACAATAAATAACTCATGATTTGAATTGCATATATGATAGGTGCGTTGATTTACTTGTGATTATTGTATTTTCTAACATACCAAGCAACAAATAACCATTTAATTTGAATTACATATAAGAGAGGTGCTTTTGCCCAGTTCATATTTGAACCCACGCCTTCTCTAAATTCAGAACCTGATATTTTGACAGGAATATGTATAACAAATTGCCATCAAGTTCTGTATCTTTCTCAGCGACAAACTTCAAATTCATTGGTTCTAATTCTGTCTAGTGTAGGTCAGGTTATATATATATATATATATATATATATATATATATATATATATATATATATATATAACTTTGTTCGATTTTCTGGAACATTCCGGTCTTTTATCTCACTATAAGAACAGATTTGTTGACAAACTGACACTCCGACTTGAAAATAACACATAATTTTTAGCCATGTTATTGTACTAAAATATTGTAAATTTTGCTTTCATATACTGGTGATGGAAATTCACTCTCTATTTGCCCAATGCTCCCTACGAGGTTCATAGATCTTGTTCTTTGTTTCTTAAAGAAAATATATCTGCAAAGAGAGAGAGAGAAGAGAGAGAGAGAGAGCAGAGGAGAGAGAGGAGGGAGAGAGGAGAGAGAGAGAGAGAGAGAGAGAGAGAGGATACTATTTCTGTGGACCGAGGGAGATACAACGTAACTGTTTCATCCTGAATAATACCTTTTGAAAAGCCGATAAAGGGAAGAATATGAGAGAGAGAGAGAGAGAGAGAGGAGAGAGAGAGAGAGAGAGAGAGAGAGAGAGAGAGAGAGAGAGGAGAGAGAGGAGAGAGAGAGAGGATACTATTTGTGTGGACGAGGGAGATACACGTAACTGTTTCATCCTGAATAATACCTTTTGAAAAGCCCGATAAAGGAAGAATATGAGAGAGAGAGAGAGAGAGAGAGAGAGACGAGAGAGAGAGGAGAGAGAGAGAGAGAGAGAGAGAGAGAGAGAGGGGGGATACTATTTGAGTGGAAATACAATGTAACTGTTTCATCCTGAATAGTAGCATTCGAAAAGTCAAGAAAGAAAGACATATGATTGATTGAGAGAGAGAGAGAGAGAGAGAGAGAGAGAGAGAGAGCAGGAGAGAGAGAGAGACGAGAGAGAGAGAAGAGTATTATTCGGTTGCTCGGTACTGCTATTGATTAAGCCTTGCTCTTCAGGGACGTGGCATCAGTCTATTGAAGGTTAAGGGGGGGTCAGGATTTTACCTCTCTCTCTCTCTCTCTCTCTCTCTCTCTCTCTCTCTCTCTCTCTCTCTCTCTCTCTCTCTCTCTCATTCCTTGTATTCTCTCAGTGCTTTAAATAGCATTATTCACACTCGATAGGCTTTGTTAGCAACTTACCGAATCTGAGGGATTTGGGTCAGTGCTTGATTTCCCCACACTGAACGGGTACTTAGAGGAGCTATTATTATTATTATTATTATTATTATTATTATTATTATTATTATTGTTATTATCACCTATATAATCTTTACATCAGTGTTGCGTAAATTTGTATGCAAGTAAAGTGGTTGCTGCATGTACTGTTGTATTTTTTATTTTCTTCATTTTAATGTATGGATGGATGAATATATCTGTATTTGCAAACATTAGTTTTTCTACCCTCTAGAATGTCTAGATATTTTGTTTCGTCTGTCTAAGTGAACTGTTTTATATTGTTGGACTTGCATATATTTTTATGTCTTTCAGTTATATTTTACATCCGTATTTATAAATATAGGTAAAATTGTTTATTTCAAAATGCTCTTCGTATTCAAATATTTGGATCTTTATTTTTATTTATGTGCCTATTAAGGAAATACAAATTTTTGCCCCTAAAAAACATTTAAAAGCTACAACCCTATTTGAAAAATAGAGATACACAAGTGTTCCATCAGGGAAACCAGCCAAGGCCGGATAGGAAGTAAGAGGAGTAACGAGTAAACTTAAGATGAGAAATAAAAATTGTGAAATGTGTTAAGACTAGTAACAACGTTAAATAGATGAGTCATTTATTATTATTATTATTATTATTATTATTATTATTATTATTATTATTATTATTATTATTATTAGACCATGAAAATTGACATGTCAACTTGATCAACAAAAAAATAATTTGCAACAAGTATGAATTTCAACCCACTAGAATAGGAAGATCAATCCACAATTCGGTCACAACTGAATGAAATTTCCAGAGATTTATTGTTGCCTTGACTGGCCAGATAGTTACATTATTTTCCCCCTCTGATTATGGCTCATTTTCTTCTTTGCCTACACATACACAGAGTAGTTTGGCGTATACTTTCCACATTCTCCTCTTTCTTCATACACCTGACAACGCTGATATTACCAAACAATCATTCTTCGCCCAAGGGGTTAACTACTGCATAGTAATTGTTCTGTGGCTACCTTCCTCTTGGTAAGGATAGAACAGTTTCCTGGTATGCAGCTCCTCTAGGAGAGGGACACTCCAACATCAAACCATTGTTCTCTATTCTTGGGTAATGCCATAGCCTATGTACTATGTATGTCTTTCACTGCCTTGGAGACGAGTAGAGTTCCCTTGCTTGAGGGTACCCCTGGGCACATTCTTCTATCCTATTGGCCTTAAAACTTTTTTTTT
>NC_090742.1:84942601-84947601 GCF_036898095.1 Palaemon carinicauda | reverse complement strand
AAATTAAATATACATATGTGTGTGTGCTGTAATCAAATAAATCACTACATATTAACCATTACACATTGGACTACATTGCATGTGATAAATGCGAGACAGCATTCACGTAGGTTTTAGAGATATATATATATATATATATATATATATATATATATATATATATATATATATATATATATATACACACGATTATCTATTTTGGATAAAGAGGTTTGATTGGTGGTTTCGGAAAATATCCTGATCTAATATCTTACAGGTGTATTCTTGTTCTTATAATGCTGATAACTGGATAACATTATAAGGCTGATTACTACTCAGTATTCTAGAAGTTTTATTCCAGCTATGACCAGATTGTGGAAATATATTTCTGATTAGGCATTTAAAATCAGTGGAACTTCTGAAGTTCAAACCAGCAGTAAATCTTTTGATGTCTAATAGGTTGACCTGAGTCTCTCATAGTTTATATGTGACAGTTCTGTTTTAACGTTGTTATTGGCGTTAAGATATTTTATATTCTATACTCATTACTTCTCATAGTTTATTTATTGCCAAAATTATTTTCCTTGCAGGATTATTTTTTCCTGTTGGGGGTCCTTGCACATATACCATTATACTTTTCCAACTATGGTTGTATCTCCGCTAATGATAATAATGAAAATAATAATGATGATGATGATGATGTCAGTGAAGATGGATGCAGGGTTCGAAGCTGTGATATAACTATTCAAAAATAGTTTAATGAATGGAATGTGGAGAGACTTATGTTGTCCAAATGGGGACAGGTAAGAAAAGCTGTGAAAAATGGTAAAAGAGATTAAAATAAAAATAAAAATTAAGAGGAAAAATGGGAGTAAATATGAGAATTCAGCGTTATAAGAGTACGGGGAAAATTTGAGATATTGTATTTTGAATGATATGAAAGGTGGAAGAATGGAATTGTATGGTTTATATAAGTATTTGGGAGTGATATATATATATATAAACCTAGAGAGCAGACAGGATTTAGAAGTAGGTATTTAACAACTGACCATATCCATGTAATTACGAGGTGATGGAAAAAGCTACATAATATGACCACTGTGTATGGCTTTTATGGATTATGAGAAAGCTCTTGATTCTGTCAAACCTTCATGAGTAATGTAAGCCCTTCAAAGACAAGGAATAGATGAATCGTACGTTAAAACACTTGAAGATATCCATATAGGAAGTACAGCAATTCTAAAACTACACAAAGAAAATGAGAACATTTTCATTGAAAAAGAAGTTGGAGCATGAGCTAGTTACAAATGAAAGAACTATGGAAAGAATAACGATGGAAATAACAGTAAGAGACAGAAAAAGAGCAACATGGATGTGAGAGTAAACTAAAACCGAGGATATTCTAACAGCATGTAAGAAAAAGAGATGGATATGGGCTGGATATATATATATATATATATATATATATATATATATATATATATATATATATATATATATATACATATATATATATATATATATATATATATATATATATATATATATATATATATATATATATATATACTGTACACATTTATAATGAAAATGACAGATAATAGGTGGACATTAAGAATAACAGAATGGATCCCTAAAAATTGCAAAAGAAGTAGGGGAAGGAAGAGAAGACGATGGATTGATGAGCTAAGAAAATTTACTGGTGTAGACTTGTTTATGAAGACCATAAACTGAATGGAGTGGAAGAGCTTGTATGAGGCCTATGTCCTGCAGGGGAGTAGTTAAGATTGTGGATGATGATGATGATGATGCTGATGATGATGATATAGAGACAATTGATAAATACAGTACCATATTGTAGTCATGACAAACGGGCTAAAGTTAATCCGTAAATGCCATCTTTTAAAATGTGAAACTTCAATCAACAAGGATTCAGTATTAGAAAGATGCCATTTTCGTCGTAAATTCACAATGTTTAATGGCACCAGTGAGTTCGTTTCCTTGCTATTCACTAAGAAGATTTTCTTGTTTGCTGACGTATGAATTAGATGGATCTAGAAAATTTACATTATGATAAGTGGGACATCTAATTGGCTGAGGTAAGACATAGGAGGTATTCACTTGAAAGAGAGAGAGAGAGAGAGAAAACTTCTTTACAATAGTTTGTGTAACGTTCGTTAAGGAAATTTATTCTTCGTACCCAGCTTATAAAAATTGGCAAACCTAAGAAGTTTGCAGTATGATGAATGTCCGTTTTAATTAGTTGTGATATAAAAGAAATATGAATTACTAGAGAGAGAGAGAGAGAGAGAGAGAGAGAGAGAGAGAGAGAGAGAGAGAGAGAGAGAGAGAGTTTCGTACCCTGGTACGTTTTAAAGTGATTGATATACGTCATGAATATGAATGCCCCAAGTTGCAAGCTCACCTAAGGTCCATACCTCTTGCTCCTTTACGGGTTAATAATTTTCTTGTATTACGCTGCAATGTTGGATTATATAGATTCCTTTATGTAAATCGTACAAACACACACACAGACACCCATATATATATATATATATATATATATATATATATATATATATATATATATATATATATATATATATATATATATAGATATATATAGATATATATAGATATATATATAGATATATATATATAGATATATATATATAGATATATATATATATATATATATATATATATATATATATATATATATATATATATATATATATATATATATCCCTAGTCTTGTCTCACGAGATTTGAGGCAGAAGTTTTTACAGTAGCTCATATAACTTGACAACGTTTCACTTTCTTCGAATCCGTAAAGTGTTTGTATTTTCCTAGACTCATCGTCCTCAGTGACTTACCGTTTAGGAAGTGCTTTCAAGAGGGAGGAGTCTGTTCACCTTTAATGTCCCACACATTTCTTTTTTACAAAACCACGCCCTTGATCGTCGGTGCTGGTTAAATTCAGGCGTTTTTACGCTCTGTTTGTCTGTCTTTGTACGGTTATTTGTTTGTTCTTTAGTTAACCCACTTCTTTCGGTCGCTCGATTTAAATCATTTGACTGATTGGCGACGTCGTCTTGAGTCAATAAGCCTAACTTCATAATGATGTTTGCTTTTTATATTTTCTTGAATTTGCCATTCACATGTTTGACCCCATTTCTCTCTCTCTCTCTCTCTCTCTCTCTCTCTCTCTCTCTCTCTCTCTCTCTCTCTCTCTCTCTCTCTCTCTCTGTCGATGAATATTGGGTAGGCTTTGGTTCAGCAAACATTTTTTATTATATTTTGGATCCTTCGTTTTATATTCGGATCGTTCCTTTTATATTTGTCCATGTATGTATTTGTCGACTAGACCTGAGTGATTTTGTCTATAAATTTGAGTATTCTGCGTTTTTGTTCTAGGAATATTTCTTATATGCTGTGTTGCAAATATTCTTGCAAGAAGCAATTCGTATACGTGTCAGTCTTGTTCTCATGTTTGCTTTTGTGAGAGGGACCCTCTCATTTATGTTTGTCTTTGTCTGAAGCTCTTTTCTTTACATGGTTTTATTTTGTCTTAGAGAATTTATTCCTTCCATGAATTTTTATTAATACTGTTATTATTGTGTGTCTGTGTACAATTTTGTCTTTTTTTTTTTAGTTCATTTATTAGCATTTTGTACTTGACTTTTCTTAACATAGCAACTTAGTGAGCATGGCAGTAACCAGTATGCACTAAGCATAGGTTTTATTTATTCATTATGGGTTGCGTTCCGTTCTTACGTACGTGAGAACTTGTAAATGCGTATGCACAGTTGCCGTGGTATTTTCTTTTGACATTTACCTGCGTAGCAGGAGGTAATGCTGTAAATACCACGTACAAAATGTCATCCTGAGTTATTCACTCTCAGATTGGAACTGCATTCTACCTTTGTGTTTCTGGATATACTAAGGTTTTCGCTTTTTCAGATCTTACTTTTAACGAATTTTTTTTTTTTTTTTTTTTTTCTTTTTTTTGAGATTCTGATTGGTTTTGATTTACTGTATGCTTTTTTGTATTTGTAACAAGAAGTATATTTATATTTTTAATACTGTTAGGTTAAATTTTATTTAATTTGAATTAATTTGGCATTGTTTTGCTGCAATCTGAGTAAGACTCATTCTATAGTAACATCTCAAGCACAATTATTCAATATGTAAACAGTGAAGAAAAACGAATTTGATTTATGACATAACTTATTGGTTTTCTAATTACATTTTCCTTCTGATTGTTGCTACCTACAAAGTACCTCGCAGATTCGCTGTGATTATGACATTAATAATAATAGTTTGTGGTGTCGTTTAGTTGGTGTATACCTGTTGCCGCTTATGTAAAGGTACAACTATTTAACCATCAAGGGTTCATCGCGTAGTATGTTATCCGTTAAAAGTGTGTGAGGACTGTCTTGAAATATCTTGTTCTTTGTATTTTGAAACTTTTCTCGCATGTTTCCTCACGCTCTGTATGTTTGTTTTCAGTCTTTTGTTTCATTTTATAAAAAAAACCTTAGCAAGACCTGCATCCTTAATGAGGAAAAAATAAAGAAAGAATCTGCTCTTTTGAAAAGAGAAGGTTGTAATGATTACGGAATCCTGAATTAAGCATCGAAGTTAGATATTAGTTGATACGAGAAAAGAGAAACAAAATCCCACTCATTGAACAGTGACCTATGTGTGTTCCGTGATTTCAAATAAGAGGGGACACATCTTTATCCTGGTGGAATAATGATTAATACTGTACCTTTGTTTAAAAAGAAAAAACTATTTTTGCGATATGTTGCAATGAGCGAGGCCAATTTTGGTTATTAGATGTGTTCTCTTATTCAGTCCTTTTAAGCTGAGGAAAAATACTGAAAACTTTGGGAAGAATATTAAACTAGGATAAATGTAAACATATTTTATGTATGGAAAACATTACTTCGTTTTAACTCAGAGTAACATGATGAACAAAGACATTTCTTATGTAAGGAAAATATTTTTGAAACAGA
>NC_090742.1:84935101-84937601 GCF_036898095.1 Palaemon carinicauda | reverse complement strand
AATATTCCTTCAGTTTGTGTGTGTTTGTATGCATGTATGTATGCATTCATGCATGTGGTTTGCTTTATTGGTCACCACCAGCAGTTGCCCCCTATAAACAAGTGCCTCGATGCTCATGTAAATGCTATGCAAATGTTGTTTTTATTATTGAGTCTGTTGATCCCATTCCGTATGTAGATTCCTCTCCTCTGATTTAATTGTATTCAAGTGACGGTGACAGGCGTTTCATTAAATGGAATTAAATATCTGGACTGAAATTAGGAATTCCATGGCTAAATGACATCACAATTGCAAATGGAGTTACGTAACATCGCAAAATTTAAGCACTATTGGTCGAAGGTCAAGGGGTCTTATTGATTATTGTGTTTGCTTATTTACTATATCGTCGGTTTAATGATTATTATAATTTTCATTGATTATTTATGTTGGTTTGGAAATAAATTCATAAAACAAATGCGCTGACCATACAAACATTAAGTACGTTGTTTCATTAGATTCATAAAACCTTAATAATGTTAGATATAATTCATATGGTTATGATCCTTGTTTTTGTACACATTGTTAGTAAAATTTGTTCATTTCCAAGTTAACAGGTACTTTTTTTCTCTCCAAAAATTTCGATATCTAACAGATCTAATAGGATTTGTGGGCAAACCATTTATACCTCGGAAGTTCGAGTTTTGTTGCTCCTGAATATCAGTTGATGAAAAAAACCAATAGCGCTGCTGTTACTGGAAAACAAGAACATGAAGAACTTCTAAAAAGGCCCTAATTATTCTTTGGTTATGACTTCTTTGTGATTAAACTTGCAGGGATTAGCTGTTATGTAAAAAGCTGGTTATGATTAAATTTTGGAAGGTCAAAGTCAAGGGACAAGGTCACGGTCAAGCAAAATTTCCAATTCACGTAATTAGCGATAAGTTTGGACATCGTTGTTACAGAAACTTCAAACTTAGTTCACATTTGACTGTATGAAAATCAATGCCAATTAATGCATGTTAGGGTCAAAGTTCAAGGTCAAGGTCGAGAAATAAGCTGCCGCGGCGGAGGTCTGCGCTGTACTGAGTGCCCCTCTAGTTTACTCTCTCTCTCTCTCTCTCTTCACCGAATCTTTCACCATTTCCCCTCTACTACTCTACTTCTAATACCTCAGAATCACAATATGTGATTCAGAGGTATTAGTGTTAAGATTTGTGGATTTTTATTCATCTTTGTAATTAAACAATTTGTGTATATATATACTGTATATATTTTTCCTGAGTAACGATAATCCATTGATCATAAACTGTGTATTCAGACTTACCGCCTGCAGCTTGTGGTACCCCTCTTCCACCACTTCCATGTTTAAGAAGGTAATTTACTTTTTGTCGAGCCTCAGGAGGGAAGTAACCATTTTCTCAATACCTATGGCAGGGCCACAAAAGGGGTCCAGTTTTTCCTAAGTATTTATTGGAAAAATTTTGATCATATACTTGCAAGTGCAACAAGTTGGCTTGGATGATCAGTGAGGCCAATAGTCCTTCTTGTATTAATACACATATTTAAACATTGCCTGTAACTACCATTATTGTTTCTACTGCTACAATCATCAACTTCCTATTAACACTTATGCTCTTGATTATTATATATAGTCTGATACTGCAGTTATTACTTCCTGCCTTTGCTGAATATTGACAGGACATAATTTAAACATAACATGCTCCGGCTAATATTTTAACAAAATATTTATGGTCAGCCGCTATTAATCAATAGCAAACGAATCATTAAGAACTCAGCCATACTGTGCAAGGGTGTATACTGAATAAAAGCCAGTAACTCTGATCGATGAACTTGAGATTTAAAGCTAGGGAAGAAATGGTTACGAAATCCCCCTTGGAAATATTGCTTACACCAGATGCATGCATGTGGGCAAGCAGGCAAGCCAGCTGCTGCGTCGAAGTCTGCCTGGCACTTCTTCTTGTATTATGTTGTCCCCTTTATCATGCATGCACGATGGCTTCCTAGCCTCTTTTCACCCTTGACCACCCCCACCCCCTCTCCTTCCCTTCCCCACCTTTCTCTTTCCTACCCCACCCTCCCTGAAAGCACGAACAAGTAGAGAGAAGAAACGCCCCCTGACAAAACATTCGTTTTTAACAAACTTCTGACTTTCCTCTCCAGATGAGGTGGCCAACCCTAGGATGGCCTGGACGTGACGTAGTGCTTTTGTTTTAGGGTAAAGAATGTGGCCATTTTTTTTTATTCTTAGATATGAATTATCTACTGTTTGTTTATATTCCTTAAATTAAATTGAAAGAAGATTTAATTGTAAGGGGAAGCTGTAGTTTTTAGGGTATGGATACTGAGTCTTTCTTTCAAATTGATTATTAAAACGGATACAGAGAGAGAGAGAGAGAGAGAGAGAGAGAGAGAGAGAGAGAGAGAGAGAGAGAGAGAGAGAGAGAACTTAAGCATTCATATAAATCTAAATTACAGCCTTTTGCTGTTATGACCCAATTCA
>NC_090742.1:84922601-84932601 GCF_036898095.1 Palaemon carinicauda | reverse complement strand
GACAAAATAATAATTTCTTCTTTGTGATATATTGGCACCGTTTAGTGAGTTGGACAAATTTAGCTAAATCTTAGCATCAGCACCACACTGTATACTGCATACATAACCTTTATTATATTTTCCATGATCACCGCTCATGAAATTAAATAACATTTAAGGTATCACTAAATTCACCTTTGATCATGACAATAGCCTGAGTGGCAGTGGTAGATTGTAGAGGCGATGCATAACCCTTTACACAATCACAGAGACACTACTGATTAACTGGGAGTCACTGCAGGACAGTAAAGTTGCATTCCTAGTGAATTAAAAATATGGCTGCGAGAGTTAAAATGTAGGGCGAGGACCGGTCCAGGTGTACCGACAAATACAATCTAGAGTTAAATGCAGGCCGGGAACGAATTACTTATCGTCGTAACATGGTGTGGTTTTCCTTGGAGAATTTTGTGTTTTCCATATATTTATCTTTTAGAGGTAATCAGATTTTGATGTATTTGCCACCTTTAGGTAATGCATTCCAAATTGTTGGCTTACGAATAATGTCACATTGTTATATTACATGTTAAAGAAACTCAAAATAGTTAAGAAAAAAAAATAATTAAAGAATATAAATACCCGAGGTTAGTTGCATACAGACTTGAGTAAAAAAAAAAAAATTTCCAACTTTTTATTAGGGGCGAATCGGAATAGGATGTTCTAATTTCCTCGTATGGGACCAATGGTCGTGCAGTAATGACGGCAAGTAAGAATATAACCGTACTAACAAGCTACGAGTATGAACTGACATTTTTCTTTTTCTGTCCATTGTATTGTATGAGAAACGTGAAAATAAGAACACTGATATTTTTATATAATAGGGAGTGATGCTCAGCTCTTGAATTCGCAAAAAAAAAAAGAGAAAAAAATGGATTTTATAAAAACTAGGGCTTTGCGAATATCGGAAGGGGGATAAGAAGAGTTGCTGTTTGCGTAGCCTAATGTAATGAGGAAATAGCGTGTTGAACGAGGTCTTACTGGATATGCACCGGGAGTGGAAAGGGTACCCAACTCGGGGACAATGTGCGTTGGGGGGGGGGGGGGGGGGGGCATCGTGCCATCATTGCGGTTATAATTTATGGCTTTACTCAATCCCTGCCATGAAAGAATTGGTCTTCTACGACCTTGTAATTGGAATGGATTGGCGTCCGGGAAAATTGATATTGAAGGTCTCGTTGAGATTCCCAAGTAGTTGCGTGGACGTTGCTATTTTGTGTGTTGAGAAGACGATATTACTATTACTTTTATTATTTGTGTTGAGATTTTTGCTATCTTTCTAATGATTATCGCGATAACAATAGTGATAATGGAAGTGGGTCGAATTATTTGTCATATGTAAGATATTTCGCTAAAATCATGCTCTAGCATTATTATTATTATTGTTATTATTATTATTATTATTATTATTATTATTATTATTATTATTATTATTATTATCTTTATTTTGTTCAATGATTGGACCTTAGCTCGTTTTTAATCAATTTCTTTATGTCAGTGTATGATTTTTCATATTACTTTTATTTATATTTTCTCTATTTTTATCGGCTCCACTCATTGTTACTCTAGTTTTTAAAGAAACCTCTACAAGAAAAGTACCTTTTAAAATATTTCAAGTAAAATATTTACTTATTTTAAATAACAGTAACTAAAGCAAATGGTGTGATAATGATATCGGCTCTTATTATTATTATTATTATTATTATTATTATTATTATTATTATTATTATGATTATTATTATTATTGTTAGCAGTAGTAGAAGTAGTAGTAGTAGTAAAGTTCGTCTTAATGGTACGTGGTTTAAAGTTTGCTGACATGAATATGTTCGTTTAAAATCTATATATAATGCTAATCAATGTTATAAGACTTCGATGTGAATAATTTCCCTTGTATTCTGCGACACGAAATGGAATCCGAAATTCACATGCAAACGCCTGATCAATTATTTGTCACTCAGAACTTGTATTTGATGTTGTCATGGATCCAACGTCAGCTGATTACATTCATGGGAATCAGTAACCAAGAATCAAGTGTGTGTTTAAATGTGCCTGTTATCGACTACATTACATTTTT
Organism: Palaemon carinicauda; assembly: GCF_036898095.1. Lineage (NCBI taxonomy): Eukaryota > Metazoa > Arthropoda > Malacostraca > Decapoda > Palaemonidae > Palaemon > Palaemon carinicauda. Next base: position 84,930,494 of record NC_090742.1, on the reverse strand, counting down.
GGGGGAAAAAATTTAGTTTTAAGAAAAGCATGATAGTTTCTGTTCTCTTTATACCAGGTCTCAACCAAGCTTTCGGTAATTCTTTGTTTTTCCAATTACTACGTTTAATCGTCAGTAAACATAATGTTACGCCTTATTATTATTATTATTATTATTATTATTATTATTATTATTATTATTATTATTATTATTATTATAAACTAAGCTATAACCCTAGTTGAAAAAGCAAGATGCTATAAGCCCAAGTGCTCCAACAGACCCAGTGAGGAAAGGAAATAAGGAAATAAATAAGCTACAAGAGAAGTAATAATTAATGAAAATGAAATATTTTAGGAACAATAACAACTGTAGCTACATTGTGTTTGCATTAAATGGTTGTGTATTTGTATGAAGTGATTTTTATACTCTTACAAATACGTGACTATTAATGTTTTTATATGTACATTATATACAAAACTAATATTTACGTATTAGACCCTTCACGAGAGCGCATACATTTGAAAGCGTTTGAGCCTACAAATCAAGAAGAAGGAAACAAGCAATTAGGAAAGAAAATGGGGATTGACCTTGAAAAAAAACGATAAAATTGCATTTGAATGGGTAGAGTTATGACTTCTTAAACGTAACATGGAAGACAATTTCAAAGTCGGACAAATCTCTCTCTCTCTCTCTCTCTCTCTCTCTCTCTCTCTCTCTCTCTCTCTCTCTCTCTCTCTCTCTCTCTCATTATATATATATATATATATATATATATATATATAGTATAGATAAATATATGGATAGATATAATGAGAGAGAGAGAGAGAGAGAGAGAGAGAGAGAGAGAGAGAGAGAGAGAGAGGGGGGGGTGCTTATTATAACTGGCACCCGCCCAAGTAGCGTTGCAAGTGGCTATAAATTGTCTAAATTGCATCAGAGGGTATTTTTGCACTCGCATTGCAATCCTATAAGCGTCTTCAAGCCGTAAAGCAGCATTAGCATATTTGCCGACTCGGGTGTTATTTGTCACTAATATGACTTCCAAAGGAAGAGAGATTTTTACCCTGCTCTCTCTCTCTCTCTCTCTCTCTCTCTCTCTCTCTCTCTCTCTCTCTCTCTCTCTCTCTCTCTCTCTCTCTCTCTCTCTTTTTTATTGCGATATTCTTATCCATTTTTTCTTTGATATTTAATTTTTCAGTATAAAATTCAATTTCATGTTTTGAATTTTTTTTTTTTAATTAATCCTTTTTTATGTGTGTGTGTCGCGCGCGCGTGTGTGTGTGTGTGTGTGTGTGTATAAATCTTAGATTTTGTTTCTGGTTGTCATAAACTCGATGCCCATATCTCCATACCGCTAATGTTTCTTGCAATTTTCAGTAACCTTTGGCATATTACAAGGGGTATTAACTGTTCCCAACCCTTCTCTTTTATCCGGGCTAATGGGAGTCATGAATGTACAAATTATTATTATTATTATTATTATTATTATTATTATTATTATTATTATTATTATTAGCTAAGCTACAACCCTATTTGGAAAAGCAGGATGCCATAAGCCAAAGGGCTCCAACAGGGAAAAATAGCTGTGAGGAAAGGAAATAAGGAAATGAATAAACTATTTGAAAAGTATCAAAAATAATGAAATAAAATGTTTTAACAACGGTAACATCATTAAAACAATAAAATATATTAAGAACAGTAACAACTTTTAAACAGATCTTTCATTTATAAACTATAAAAAATAAAGACTTTTGTCAGCCTATCCAACAAAAATGGAAGTTCTACCGATTCAACTACCCGATTAGGAAGATTATTCCACAACTTGGTCATCACAACTTGGCCATAGCTGGTATAAAACTTATAGAATACTGTGTAGTATTGAGCCTCATGATGGAGAGAGCCTGACTATTAGAATGAACTGCATACCTAGTATTACGAACAGGATGGACCTGTCCGGGAAGATCTGAATGTAAAGGATTGTCAGAATTATGAAAAATCTTGTGCAACATGTATAACGAACTAATTGAACGACGGTGCTAGAGATTAATGTCTAGATCAGGAATAAGAAATTTAATAGACCGTAAGTTCCTGTCCATCAAATTAAGATAAGAATGAGCAGCTGAAGACCAGACAGGAGAACAATACTTGAAACAAGGTAGAATGAAAGAATTAAAACCCCTCTTCAGAATAGACTGATCACCAAAAATTTTAGAAGACTTTCTCAATTAAAATAACCAATTTTTGTGCTATTGAAAAAGATACAGACCTGGTGTGTTTCTTAAAAGTAAATTTGTTGTCGGGAATCTCACCTAAAATTTTAAAAGTCATAAAGAGTTGATAAAGTTTCTTTAACTTTATCAATGATGAGATCCAGATGTTGAGGAGCAATTGTCCTCGACCCACTTACAATCATACTTTTTAGTTTTGTTTGGATTCAACTTCATGCCCCCCAATTTGCACCATGCACTAATTTTAGCTAGATCTCTATTAAGAGATTCAGCGACCCGAGATCTACATTCAGGAGATGAAATTGATGCAAAGAGAGTAGCATCATCTGCATATGCATCGAGCTTGTTTTCTATGCCAAAGCACATGTCATATGTATATATTATGAAATGTAATGGGCCAAGAGCACTACCCTGAAGAACGCCAGGCATCACATTCCTATAATCACTATAGTGCCCATCAACAGCAACTCTTTGCGACCTATTACTTAGAAATTCAGTAATGATGCTAAGAAAAGACCCACCTACTCCCAACTGTTTGAGGTTGAAAACAAGGGACTCGTGATTAACACGCAAATACAGCACTAAAATCAAGGCCAATCATACAAACTTCCTGATTACAATCAAGAGATTTCTGTACAGCATTGAAGATTGTAAGAAAGGCATCACATGCCCCTAGGCCTTCACAAAAACCAAATTGCAAACTAGGGAGCAGATGATTACCTTCAGCAAACCTATTAAGACGTTTTGCCAAAAGACGTTCAAAAACTTTAGATAATATGGGAATTATTGAAATTGGGCGGTAATCAGTTGAACTTGAGCCACGACAAGCACATTTACTTAGTGGAGTAACATTACCAATTCTCCAACAAGTGCTAAAAGCTCCTCTTCTTGCTAACTTGCGCAAAATAACAGATAACTTTGGAACTGAGAAGTCTGCAGTCTTTATAAAAAAAAGGAAAAATGCCATTTGGGTCCACACATTCATAAGCATCAAGGTCCACCAAGAGAGATTATTTTCGCGAGATAGAGAAGCTAAACTAGTTAGATTAGCCTCAGGAAAACAGGAATGAGTAAGATCAAGTTTCTCATTACTCTTCTTACTGTAAAACATATCAACCAAAAGGGTTACCTTTTCCTTTGGACAGTAAGTAACAGAGCCATCTAGTTTAAGTAAAGGAAGAACTGTTACGTTTACACTAAAGAGTGCAGATTTAAGGGTAGCCCACCATTTATGTTCCTGAGTTGTACCAGAAAGGGTTTCTTTTATGGTTAAATTGTATTCCTTTTCAGTTGAAGCATAAGCTCTCAGAGCAAAAGCTCTAAGCTGCGTATAATTATTCCAAGTCAGATCTAATATATTGCCCTTCCAAAGATGATAGGGCTCTTGTTTCTCCAAATAAGTACATCTACAATCATCATTGAACCAAATTTTGTCTTTCACTCGGTACCTTTGCCTATCAATTATGTTGATTAGATTCTCATTCAAAGGCACAACAGGATCAACACTGTTATACAATTTTGACTTATTCAGGCCCAAAGGATCACTTAAAATGAAATTCCAGCCTGCTTGAGATTTTATATAAATCTTACACGAGTATAATACACCAGGGACAGGCTGCTCAATCGTCATTACTAATGAAATCAAGGCATGATCAAATGTCCCAACTGGAGAACCAACCTTACAGGTGAGTTGGTGTATAGGTACAATCAGTTACTAGACCTGCGAGTAACTCCACTTATGGTTTGCTCGCAGGTTGATTGAGTGCGAAGTCCAAAGCTCTTAAATCATGGCGATCCGTAGGAGAAACAATTTGACCACTGCTATTATATCTGTAAGTGAAAATTCAGTCTTTTGAGCCTCAGTTAAACGTTCAATTTAAGAAAAAATTGAAACAATCTCTCATAGAATGCAATATCAATATTTGAAATAAATGAAACATGTGAAATAACCAATTGGTAAATCAAGGTGAATAAAAAGGTAAATAGATGGCTATTTGCACAAATAACAATTCCTCATGGACACTGAGGCAGTAGAAAATAATGCTGTAGCTTTGCATTCCAACCTCTTAATATAATGCTTATGAAACGCGTTCATCAGTTAACTTCGTAGTTTCACTCCGTGTGAACTCAAGCGAAGTTTGAATCAGGCACCAAAGTTTTTAATAGCTTTACTTGGAAGAGATGATAAACGGGTTGCATTTCTATTCGTGTTTTGTATAAAATTTTAATTCTCTCTCTCTCTCTCTCTCTCTCTCTCTCTCTCTCTCTCTCTCTCTCTCTCTCTCTCTCTCTCTCCCAAGTCTTGGTGTTTATCGTGTAAGGGAAGTTTCTGCAACTCACGCCAACAGTTATTGCAGGTACATGCATATTGACTGAAGATTTTGCGAACATTGAATTGTTTAAACATGCTCGAGAGCTCGCAAACAAAATGTTTTTATCTATGTTTGTTTGAGTCTGTATGTGTATTGATACATTTGCACATATATGTATGCAAAGGCATTTTTGCGCGTGTATGAAAAGTTTACTCATACACATGACATTTTATATATATATATATATATATATATATATATATATATATATATATATATATATATATATGTATGTGTGTGTGTGTGTGTGTGTGTGTGTGTGTGCGTGTGTTTTTAAAGGCCGCTCATGAATGGTGGAGGCAAGGGACAGCGACATTGCCCTTGCTAGCAAGACAATCCCCTAGAGACTGACCAGATAAACATATAATCAGAGGCCAAGCCCTCTCTCCTCCCAAGCTGGGACCAGGGAGGGATAGGCAGTGGCTGCTGATAACTCAGGTAGACCAATAGGCTCCCCAATACACCCACCCTTAGCTCGCAAGTAAGTGTGTATGTATACATGCATGTATAATAGTTTTGTGCTAACGCGTGACCTCCATACTTTCAAATATCAATAAACGTGTGTGTGTGTACACACACACACACACATATATATATATATATATATATATATATATATATATATATATATATATATATATATATATATATATATATAAATATTTATTTATTTATTTATTTATGTATATAAATTTTATATATATATATATGTATATATATAGATATATATATATATATATATATATATATATATATATATATATATATATATATATATATATATTTAAAACTAAAATAAAGAAAATTGAGCAAAAGTAAATAATGGATAAATACATATTTACAAATAAGTACTATAAGCTGTTTTCTATTTATTTTGATTATCATTCTATAAACAAAACTACACTTACCTACATCAGTTAAAAGGGAAGGGCAAGATTTTTGACAACTTGAACATGTATGCTCCGCTTATGTTAATTAATGTAAAGAGCTCCTAGATCAGTGGTTCCCAACCTTTTTCCTGTCATTTCCCCCCTGCACCCAGTGCAACCCTCCAGATTTCCCCCTTCAAGTGTATGAGGGAAAGAGTAGTTGAAACACAATGTGACGACTTACTAATTTATTTTCCCATTATACAAATATACTGATAAACAAATAGTTACAGAGTAAAATGGATAGAGAGCGGTTAGTAACAACTAACCGCATAGCCATAGAGCTATGAGGATAGTTGTTACTAACCGCTCTCTATCCATTTCACTCTGTAACAATTTGTTTATCAGTATATGGAGAGTGGCTAGTAGCAAAATAAAAGGACTTTTGTTTATTCTTCTACTTCAAAATTGAATTAGTGAGAAGGTTGAGGCTGCTTCTTGTGCACCAGTGTATCAAATCAGGGCTAGCTTTGGCACCTGATATTTTTTTTAGTTAGTAGGTAGTGTAATTATTTTCCCCCTGGTAGCTTCAAATTCCCCCCCCCCCCCCAGTGGGAAATTTCCCCCAGGTTGAGAACCACTGTCCTAGATGCTGCAGATTTTCCTATCATAGACACGTTCTAAGATGACGAAATTTTGAACCAGAATTTTCTTTACAGATCAATATTCTGCATACTTCTGTGCTTATTGTTACCTCCGTAAGCTAACCAGGTCGCCAAGCGCATTGATTAAGATGTGTATATCCCCATGTGTTAGGCGTTTTGCAACTTGCAATAAGCAATTTGACAAGAATACTGACACAACACCCCATTTGCCCAAGGACCTACTCTTAGCCCGCGGATTGATTGTCATTATAAGGTTGAATGCTGTCTTTATAACATATAAACAAATTTATGCTCATGTAGGAGTCTGTTGTCACGCCCCTTTTGTTAATGTCCCTCATCACCTTCTGTGTTTATGTGGTTTCAGTAAAACCAGATAATCTCATTATCCTTGTTAAGGTCTCTCTGCTGCAAGAAATCGACCTTTTTCCCTTTAAGTAGCTTTTGCATTTTGCATAGTCATTATTTCCTAGTACTTGGTTTTTTCGTTCTAATTTTGAGTACAATGAGCGCCACGAAGAAGAACTGCGTAAAATCTCTTTTGACATGTGCTTAAGCCCCTATGTAAATTATACCTTGGTCTTAGTTGAAAATGTCAAACATAGAAACAAATCTTTACACTGGAATAAACCAAGCAATAGTAGAGTCTGATTATATCATCTACCTGTAGAACAACTTAAGGCAAGAAGTAATAGTAAAACAATCATTATGAAGGGGATAAATGCAAACTTTGCTGTCATCTTTAAATATACGTTTTTGATTGAGAATTTTCGGCTAACATTCACACTCACACACACACACACACACACACACACACATATATATATATATATATATATATATATATATATATATATATATATATATGTGTGTGTGTGTGTGTGTGTGTGTGTGCGCATGCGTGTGCGCTCATGAATGTATTTTTAAAGGCTGGCCATTCATAAGAATTCATAAAGGGAAAAACCAGCGAAAAACTCTGCTGATTTATCGACCAGAGATCGATATATTGCAAGTACTGTATTCATATTCAGGTTTATAAAGAAGTCCAGAAAACGCAATTTGTGAATAAACTTAAAAAAGCAATGCAAATGTGAAATTTACATGTGTTTAAATCTCGAAATGAGTAAAATGTTGGAATATAAAAATTGAAATTCCAAGCCTAACTAAAAACTAAGAATGTAAGTGACACTCAAATGTCGTTATAAACAACTTTTACTTTGCCATGTCCTCAGATTTCTATTTTAATATTTTACCATTTTTATTTTACTCCTTTCAGATTTTTGTATTTGTATAAGATAATTTTGAATATATGTATATATATATATATATATATATATATATATATATATATATATATATATATATATATATATATATATATATATATATATATACATATATATATATGTATATACATATATATATATTATATATATAGAGTATACATATATTATATATATGAGATATATATATAGTGTGTATATATATATATATATATATATATATATATATATATATATATATATATACATATATATATATATATATGTGTGTGTGTGTGTGTGTATGTGCATGTGCACTCGTTTATTTTTGTGTGTGATTTGATGTACACAAAGAGCACTCAAGCTTATATTGAACAGAGAGAGAGAGAGAGAGAGAGAGAGAGAGAGAGAGAGAGAGAGAGAGAGAGAGAGAGAGAGAGAGAGAGAAATAATGAATTTTGATTCAGTCGTATGTGTTCCATCTTCCTCTGGCTTACTTTCCACAAAAGTCGAAATGCTGA
>NC_090742.1:84912601-84915101 GCF_036898095.1 Palaemon carinicauda | reverse complement strand
AATGGAAAGAAGATATCAGATAACTTATTTACAGAAAACTGCTGTCATATCTGGGGCAATTATCTGGATTCTCCAGCTTTCTATTTTTGTTATTTGGCTTTTATTATTTCTTAAACTTCTAGAATTTGTTGAATAAGTTTTTCAAATCGTGGCTCTTATGTATTGTTTTTTTTTTTTTTTTCTTGTGCCTTCTTAAAGTTTTAGTTACCTCCTCACTCTATTGACCTTTTCTTTTTTAATTCAGCTATTATCTTGAAGTTAAATGTCTCCAGCTTCCAGCTATTGCCTTTTGTTGAAGTTCTTTCACAATATGTCCATGATGACAAATGCTCTTATACTTGTCAAATGTTTGTATATCTCGGAGTGCCTTTGTTTTCATTCTGCAGCAGTGTTTGCGCAAACTTTGATACAAATATATACCCTTTTAGTTGGGTCAGTCATGTATTTCACGTGGCTAGAGTCGCTTATTTTTTCACTGAGATTCTAAATACATACATGTATTTTGAAGTATTGTATTAGAATTAAATGTGTTTTATTTGCCATCTGTTTGCAACCGGAATAGTCTCTTGATATAACATTATTTTTTAAATTATTTTTGTGCTTTTAACTCGATATATGTAATTTTATACGTTCTCTCATACAAATCACCAATCAATCAATCAATCAATCAATATTTATATATATATATATATATATATATATTATATATATATATATATATATATATATATATATATATATATATATATATATATATATATATATATATATATATATATATATATATATATATATATATATCTTTGCTTATGTCGTAATGCGTGTCTTCATTAGAGGGGAAACAATTTGTGAAACTTCTGCTTAGCGTCATTTTCACCTCAGGATCTGTCGACACTGAATTGAATGTTTAGCAATTAGTTTACTGTGGTAGGCCAAAGTGAATAAGGGTTAAGATCCAGTAACCTCATCTCATAATAGTTGCAGAGAACTTGAAGGTTAATCATAAGAACTTCGATTTAAATTGTGAAAAGAAGTATGAAGGAATATAGATATTTATCTCAGCGGCCGTTTTCCTTAATGGCTTTTTTTCAATTGTGTGTGGAAGAAAATTGAAATTTAGAAAGTAAAAGGACTTCCTTGGGTTCGCAGCGTTTCAAAGACAATGCAAGCAAGATCCGACCTTTAATCCTTCCATGCACTTTATTTCATCCCTCCTGGAGAACTTCTGCGTCTTTGCCTCACCTTTCACGCCCTGAATGGAATTTAAAAAATACGCCAAATGCCTGCAGAGCTTCTGCCTTGATCTAAGTATAGAACGTAAGGCGCATGGCTTACTGGGTTCGAATGCTTCAAACCAGGAAGTGTGAACTACAAAAGGGTGAAAGGCAAGCGTGATATGTTCTTGTGCTAGGGAACAGAAAACTGTCTAGCTTTTTTTTTATTTGCTGGATTTTATGAAACGTGTTAATTAGAGTGAAATGTCCTTCTTGTTATTAAGAAGTTTTACTTTGAGAATTTAAAAGATATTTAAAACATTTTTATTTTTTGCTCATTAAAAAAGATTATTTTTTTTATCCATCGAAGTGATGAGCACCTGAAGAGTGCAGCCTTTCGCTTTCAAGAAGTCGTTAGGATTGAGGTAGCTTTCAAATGTTGGGCATTTTCACAACATTGGCGGATGTGATTACTCAGTTATAGTGGGGAGAACTGTTGGTTTCCCATTGATAAAATCATTCCCATTTATGATTCTCTCTCTCTCTCTCTCTCTCTCTCTCTCTCTCTCTCTCTCTCTCTCTCTCTCTCTCTCTCTCTCTCTCTCTCTCTCTCTCTCTCTCTCTATATATATATATATATTATATATATATATATATATATATATATAACATACATACATACATACATACATACATACATACACGTCACAACCGAGGAAAGGTTATTACATGACTTTTCAACTAAAATGATAAGCGAGCAAAATTATTATTAATAAAATGAGATTTATCTACCTAATGAGTAAAGCTCATTGGGTTGGTAAATTCCATTTTAATAATAACATTTTTTCTGACTTACCATTTCAGTCGAAGTCATATAATAGCCTTTCCTCAGTTTTGATGTAAGTATATATCGAGTTTATTTGCAATGCTCTCACCACAATTCATTCATTCACTTTGCTGTAAAGACCCGGGATGTTATTAAAGGTGACATTAGAAATGTATGTTCAAAACTATCTTACTTTAAGCCACTCATACTATAAATTTGTATATGTACAGGTGTGTGCCCTAAAATTCTGTATTTTTGTCGACTTTTATACCTAGCTTTTGTTCAAGTGTTATGGTTCGCTGTTGGAAGGATAGATAAAGAGAGCATCGATGAGATAAAAAACCTGTGTGCGTGTTTATTTCCCATGTACTCTCTCTCTCTCTCTCTCTCTCTCTCTCTCTCTCTCCTCTCTCTCTCTCTCTCTCTCTCTGCATCCACCTGTGCTATATTGGTAACGTTG
>NC_090742.1:84905101-84907601 GCF_036898095.1 Palaemon carinicauda | reverse complement strand
AATCTCGGACTGCAGCGTACAATGGAATACATTTGGGATTCCTGAGGGTGCGTTAAATGGCCCTCCCACTCCCCAGCCCCCCCCCCCCCCTCCCCATTACTCCATTGCCCTTCTCCCCATTGGCTTCTCTGTGGTTATACTCTAATCCAGGTGCTCTCGCCACTGCAGCTGTGGCCAGGGCAGCTTTACTCTTTGGCAGTATTGCTGCTGATGCTTCCGCTGTTACTGGGGAAAGGGGGAAAATGATTTGTTATCATTGCCGTCGGTCTTTAGCTGCTGAGTCTTGTTAATCCGTTTTATTTTTTGTTTTTGTTTTTGCGAACTTGCGGAAGTGTCCTGTTCTTTCGAGCTTGTTTTTGTTTTGATGGTGGTGGTGGTGATCTGGTTGTGATTTGTTACTCTCTCTCTCTCTCTCTCTCTCTCTCATCTCTCTCTCTCTCTCTCTCTCTCATCGATATATGTATATGCACCGTATATACTGTATATCCAGATTGTATAGCCTATACATGCATTGACGTATGTATAATCTTATTATTATTATTATTACTTGCTAAGCTACAACCCCAGTTGGAAAAGCACGACGCTACAAGCCCAGGGGTTTCAACAGGAAAAACAGCCCAGTGAGGAAAGGAGACTGGTAACAACACCAAAACAAATATTTCCCATATAAACTCTAGAAACTTAACAAAACAAGTGGAAGAGAAATAAGATATATAACCGTATAACATTTCATTCGTCTTGAAATAAGAAAATATCTTTTTTTCTTAAAGGCTAGTTTATTTTCGGAAATTATTCAAACATGATGCATAAGGAGTAAATACAGTAATAGACGGCTGGAATTTTTATTGCAATCATATAAGGAGTTCATTGCATTTACATTTGATACACACGTTTGTTTCAGAATTGCTCTTAATAATCCACCTTATTTTAAACACCTTTCACATTTCTTCCCTTCTGATTCCTTCATTCCTTCATTCCACCTAGATCTTTTTCGTTAACTTCTAAACTTCCAACCACTCCTACTTCCTGTCTAACCTGGCACAATTATTCTCTCGTGTCAATCATTCTGCTATCAGTCTTTCTGTTTTTGTGTATTAGATGTAAATGCTGTGAATTGATTATATGGTTGTATTTAAAAGCTCTAGCAATCAATAGCTGTCTTACTCCATATGCCTTGGGCATAGCTAATTTCAAAAATTAACTAAGTCATACTAAAAGAATTATTATACTGTTCCTATGAAATTTTATGACGAATTACGTATATAATTAAGATTATACGCAAAAGTATCTCTCTCTCTCTCTCTCTCTCTCTCTCTCTCTCTCTCTCTCTCTCTCTCTCTCTCTCTCTCTCTCTCTCTCTCTCTGCGTTGAACGACAACTGGCCAGTTTTGAATGGGATTTTTACAAATTCTAATAAGTTAAGTGATTGAGGGTTGTAAAAGCCGATGATATTCAATAGATTTGTAGTATTTTTATTCTTTATATGTATTTTCTTTATCACACTTTTCTATTAAGACATTTTCCTTTACTATTTTTTATATCTTTTCTTATCTCATTAAAATTATGTTATCTACTTGTGAATTCAAAATAATTCTTCGAAATTTATCAATGTGTGAGTACTTTACATTTCAGCAAGTTTTTATTGGTTTATTTATTCATCTTACTCCAGTAAAGCGTATTGGCAATTTTATTCTTTCTATTTCAGGAGGTTTATTGGTGTCTAATAATTTTACTTAGGTAAAATTTACTATAATGTAGAAAGGTGAATTCACATACATAGCATTCAGTTCGCACAAGGAAATCCATTACGTATTAGTGTCCTTTTTTGGGTGGGTACTACTAGTAATAGAAAATATGTAATGTCACCAACATATGTACTTTTTATTATATTTTATATCTGTCATCATAAAAGTGTGTTAAACATTTTCATCTCATTATAATGGCATATAACCATATGTTTGTTATTTTTGTTTGATTTGTGTCATTTTTATGAGCAGTGTCCTCATAAGATTTTAATTGTATTGGCATTCTACCAAATGCATATTTTGGGATGTCTGGTGAATATAATTTGCAAAGATTTTCCTCTGTATTTTGTTTTTACAACGATGCATGCCTTAGTGCTAGGTTTTCGCAGCCTGAAGAGTGGATTGTGTGGGTAGACAAATTTACGTTGTTCAACGTTTTAGCATCTAATATGTACAATGTCGTCAACGTTTTCTGTTATACGTTATCCATGTTTTCATTATACTGTACACCAGGTAGTTTATATAGTGTATTATATACTTGTTAAAATTGGAAAATATTTGTCAAGAAATTGTTGTATGAAGATTTAGAACAGTTTGAAAAAGAATACATATATTTTTATCTTTCTATTATTATGTACTGTATGTATAGTTATATTGTTACCGTGATAATTACGCCTTTTACATCATCATGAGGATGTAGAAAAAGACTACACGAAATAGAAGTGTATAATGCGTCATTTTATGTAGAATTATCC
>NC_090742.1:84870101-84897601 GCF_036898095.1 Palaemon carinicauda | reverse complement strand
GTTTTATTATAGTAATAGTACAGTAGAACCATATTGCATCCATTCATCTTTTTTTTTTTTCTATTGAGGGTTGATCAGTATAAATGAATTAATTTCCGTTTCCTTCCACACTGCTCGTCGTCAAAATATTTGTGTATTTTTTTTCCTTTTTCCATATAAATACTGTACAGCGTCTCATGTTAGTAAAGGCAATGACAGTCGAAGCTTAGCAGTACAATTGTCATTCCAATAATAGTAAGAATATTTCCTCAAGCTTGCCTTGCTACTTTTTTTTTTCAATTATTTTGTTGCCGAGCAATAAAGAATTCAATTTCCTCGTAACACTCACGGCTGGAGTATTGGAATGCCGCTACAACAAGAGACCGATAAGACCCTAGTATTAAGTGTGATTACTTGAAGTTGTTTGCAATAAACCCTCTTCGCTCGTAGCGTGATATCGTTCTTTAATTTTACATCGGAGCAAGTCATGGCACTACTTGTTAATTTTCTGTGCAGTACTCGGTGAGATAAGAATTTTCTTTCTCCGAGTTACTTAGCTCTAAAACCTGGTGAAGTACCAGGTAATTTTGCTTTTACTTAATATAAGTCGATATTTAGGAAAATTCTGTGCCTTGTTAGACTTCTAGGAATACGCGATAGTCAAGGGTACGCTGTTTTTCGAGTTTCCTTGCATACTTTAAAGACTGCTTTCCTGGTCTTATCATGTAGGGCAACCCTACACTCTACAGGACCCACGAAGACAGTATATTGTATATATTTTTAGGTATTTTGGATATCACACTGCATAACTGGTGTTAATTGTAAAATTAACATTTCGTTCGTTCTTTTTATATTGCCCTACTTTGCGTAAGACACGGGCTCTTGTGTTAGTAGCCAGTATAATTTACATTATCGAAGCACTCGGAGAACAAGTTTCTCCTTGAACGAAATATTTATAATTTATCAATCCTCCGTTTGAATAGTTTTATTACCAACGGATTGAATATTTACATAGCCGTAATTTATGACAGCCTTAGTATCCATGGTCCGTATTTTCTGCTAATCTCTTCAATTCCAAATCATAAGCTTTGCAATTTCCTGAATTCACTACAGTATATTACCTGAAACAGTTTAGTATATGCCTGTTGCGTAATCAGTAGTGAAGTGGTTTGATAAGTGTTCATGGCACCGCATAAGGAACGCCTTTCAGTGACTAGAATGTTGGTTTTCCTTATCGGTGTTATTGAAATACGCTTTATACGAATTTATAAAGAACGGAACCTCTCTTTGAGATTACTATCGTTTCCCGTACGCCACCCTCCCACTCACGCATGCTTAACATACACAAGTATATACATACATTCTCATGTAATATATATATATATATATATATATATATACACACAAGCGTTTAATATACCTATTGTAAGAAGAAATAGAAAGGTCTTTTTAGTGTTATCTCATTTTGTGTTCTGTTATTAATTTTCTTTGAAGAAATGCGCCAGATCCAATATTAATAGAGGCTAACTGGCCCAGATTAATGTGTTTATAATGTATTGTATTGTTTTGTTTACTGTAATAAGGGATTCCAATTTAGCATAATTTTTTTGGAATTGAAAGATAAAACAATGTAAATTTCCCTTTGAAATTTAAACATTCATGTATGCAATACACCTGTATTAATCTCAATTATTACAGGTAGAATCTCTCATGTCTTGAAATTAGTATTTTTTAAAAATATCTTTATTGCTCTGATAACATCATCATATATCTTTTTTTACAAAAGTTGTATATGAACATTTCAAGCTTGAATCTTGTGTTTTGTTGGAATAATGTCCAGATGTAAATTGAATCTTTTTTTTTTGCTATATATCTATTATGTTAAGGGATTGTCATTCATTTCCTAAGTTCTTGCCATAAGATTGTACAGTATTTACTTTTGACATAAAGTGTATTGTGTAATGTCTCCGGAATTTTGTTATTTACTTATTATTCAATCTTTTAGGCAAATTGTTTTAAGTGTGATTGAATTCCAGTGAGCCATGGAAGCTCATGGACCGGCGGAAAAAGAAGCAAGTGAAGTTTTACGCTCATTCAACATGCTTGGAGCACCACCCTCCACACAGGTTAGTTTTGATGTTTTTTTCAACTCTCTCTCTCTCTCTCTCTCTCTCTCTCTCTCTCTCTCTCTCTCTCTCTCTGTATTGTAGGAGTAACATTGATATTAATAGTGCATAAGTAGCATGATGTCTTAGACCATTCTTCGTACTTGATTTGACCCATGTCATCTTCTTCAATATTGTCAAATAATATATAGCGATGTGCAGAAACCGTTGTCTTGTAACAGTTGCTGTTTCTTATGGAATTCTGTTTTTACAGAACGAACCACAGAATTTGTCCACTGCCACATCCCAGCCCATGGTTATGGTACCCCCCCATCCGCCACCACAGTGGCACATCCATTCGCAACCCCTCCACTTGATGGCCTACCAGGTAAGAGTTGTGTAAGCAGAAAGAACTATCCTATCTTTTTGGAGATAGTTCAGCTTAGGTGTTAGATTATTATTATTATTATTATTATTATTATTATTATTATTATTGTTATTATTATTACAGTATTATTATCTTAGCTACAGTCCTAGTTGGAAAAGCAGGATGCTATAAACCCAAGGGCTTCAGCAGAGAAAATAACCCAGTTGGGAAAAGGAATAAGGAAACATAATAGAATAGCATGCTGGAGTGTACCGTCGAACAAAAGAACTAAAACCCAAGACTAGAGAACCATGGGTTTCATTTTGGAGTTTCTATCTAGAAGAACTGCTTACCCTAGCTAAAGAGTGTCATCAGTCTGAGATAGACACTTATGCTTGCCCGCATAATATAGAGAACTTCTAACATAATTTTGTACTTCTCCAATGCAGTCTTAACATTTCTTTAATGGTCATAACAGATTAATATTGTCAATGATGTTGCATTCCTTTCTCGAATAGTTAGGAGTCCAAAGGGTTACTTACACCCATGTGTAACTTTCATCTAAGAAAGAATCTGCCCCACTTTGAAACTTACCAAGGACTCCAAAGAAGGGATGTTATTCACAAACAGTTCTGTGTATTTAAACATGGGAAAGTAATCTATCTTACTGACCATCCAGTCTTAATGTCTTTTTTTCACAGTCTTGATGTGGTGCTAAGTAAACAAGTGGTTGTAGGGTAGTGCCAGGTTGTCAAACCCAACTTTCATTATCAGTCAATACCGTAACTACAGACAAGGATGCCTTTAAATAGTTACCGTACCGCCTCTATATGCCACAATTCAGAATTGTTGAATGTAATTTCTCTTAAACCCCCCTCCCCCTCCCATGATGCTCTGTTTGCTATTTCAAGTTATTCAGTTCTAGAGAACCAATTACAGATTGCAGTTGCAGTTGTATTATATCTTACATATTGTGTTAATAACATGGATATTGTTACTGTATTATGCAGTACTGTAACTGAGTCAAACCTAAGCACTGCATTTCTCCACCTGTAGAGTTTGTTCTTAAATGAGAGGTGGAAGTAAGGAGTAAGACCAATTAATAGAAATTGGAATGCTTACATGGTTTGAAGATGCAAAATTAAGTTTATAAGAATAAACTAGACTATTAAATACATGCTTGTCTGTATTCATATGTATGAAGATACAGTTTATGCTGTAAATACAATAATCAGTACATGTCATGATTGCCTCTTAAAGACTTGCTAGTGCATTTCTGGCAATCAACGTATAGAAATGACATAGTTGAATATATTGTTGTAGTAACTTACAACTTAAGTTATTGTTGGGTATTGTGAAAACTTCTTCGGTTTATGGAAATTACATTGCCAATGCTATGATTTCCTTTACCTCTTTTTTTATAGTGTGTTTTTTTCAGGATGTAAGAACTCCTGAAGGCAGAATTGCACAGAGTTTTTCCACATACTGTATTTGATGGAAAATGTGACTAAGATGGAAGTATTTCATGGATTAACAATGATATTAACTTTTATCTGTCCTTTTTTAATACAACAGGTACTATATTATAGTTTTTTATGATCTTCGTTCTCATTGGGAATTTTATGCTTAGAAACCTTTAATAAGTTTGTGAAAATTTGCACTTTAAGAATTATATTAAGAGGTAAAACAATAAAGTGTCCATGATCTTGAGTCCAAGAATCTTCTAGAGAATTTCTAATCCAAAGTAAAACCAGAAATATCAGTTTGATACATACAGTGAAGTACTTATGTGATCTCCATATTTCTTTATCCTATACTTATTTGTAGCACTAAATAAGCATATAAGAAAATTATATAGCGTTTTTACCCGCGAGATAGGCTAGTTTACATCTCATGTTCCACTTTTATCAGAATTCTTTGGAATTATTTTGTTAATTTTGTATATTTTTAACATTTATATACATGTAAACCTTTAAAGATATAAATCCTCCAGACACTTCATACATTCAGCCTATTGGACTTGTTAAACTACTGCACATCAGTAGTTTGTGTTTATTAAACTACTCTTATCCATACACATAGTAATTTCTATGTTATGAGTATCCTTAAAATGTTTATATTGTCTCTTTAAGTGTACTGTAGTTGATGATTATTATTATATGGCTGCTGCTTTATGTAAAAATGATATGCAAGTTTCTTCTCTGATTTTATGGGGTTGAATAGCGGACAGTACCTAATTTAAGATATTCATGTAAAGATATGGCTAGGTTCGTAAATGCGTTTTGCTATCTAAATTAAGTAGTACTGACCTCATTGTTAGTTTTTATAAAAGGTTACCTTTCTTACCTCAATTATATCTTTAGGAGTTGAAAGGTTACTGTCATTAGTAAATGTTTTTTTATTCTTTTATTACTGAAAGGTGACTAATTATAGTCTTATTTATGCCAGTCATCATACATTAATCTGATAACCGTTATCATATTCTTAAAACAAATTTGTTTTTACAGCCTCAAGGGAACCAGCCCATTCAACAAAGTAATGATAATAGTCAACAGCAGCAACAACAGCCACCTCAAAATGGTCAGCCACCTCCTCCTCAGGGACCTCCACCTCAAGGTCCTCCTCAACAGGGTCCACCTCAAATCTCACACATGACAGCAGATCAACTCTCCCAGCTTCAACCACCTCCACTTGAGCATTCAATTTGGTCCACCACTGATATGGGTAAGAGTTTGTTAGGCTTATCATTACTGCATATGTTCTAATCCTCTCAATCTTAATCCTTATCAATTAAGGTAAGCCCACATTATTATTATCATCATCATTATCAAGTATTTTGGTGAAACTAATGAGTCTCATTTCTACTCTCTCAGAGGGGTTGTTTTGGAAAGTTGATGCCAACATTTGGGCTCCTGTTTCTATTTTTTTCTACATAGACATGTAAATGAAATTTGGTTTCATGTTTCTTATTCAGTTTTGAAGTCCAGTGAAAAAAAAAATGGTAAACATGGCCTCATCAAATGAGGATATTCAAGCCTCATCAGGTGGCTGCTAGTGAAACCTTTTTCTTTTTTTACCTCAAATGGTTGAATGGTTGTTATAACTTTACGGTGGTTTAGTAGTTAATGAGGAATTCAATCCAGGTTGTTGGTATGGTATAAATTCTTCAGGCCTCTGTTTTAGAAAATATTGGATCGGGAGTGAACTGATGAATTTGCAAAATTTCATATGTAATACTGTACAGTCACTGTTTGGAATTTGACAAATTTCTTTTGTTGATAAAGTAATACGTAGGAACTGAAGAAAAGATGTCAGAGGTGGAAAACGTTTTACTTGTTTAACACACCTAACCATTCTAGTGATAAGAGCAATGTACAGGTAATTGAGACATTTCATCAGTTGAGTATTGTATTTGATATTTTAGTAATCAAGAAAAGTAATTAATATTGAAGAGCTTCTTCAGATCCTCAGAACAACATTAGTTAAGGTGGAATATTTTTTCTCATATTTACTACTTTAGTACGGTTGTACGTTATACAAAGCTCTATTATTTATAATTCCAGACATTATTTACGATACAAGCATTACAGTGATCCCTCGCTACTTCGCGGTTCGACTATCGCGGATTCACCACTTCGCGGATTTTTTTCATAACGCATGTACTGTATATACATATATCGCGGATTTTCCGGAAATTTCGAAAATACCGCGATGTGACCGATGGTGCGAGATTGGAGAAAGTAAGGAAAATTGAATCATGATTGATTTTCAATATAAATGAAATTTTGAGGAGCAACAAAGATATCATTTGTTAGAGAGATAGGGAGAGGTAAGGAATGGGAGGTTGTGAAAAGTAGCCCACAGAGAGAGAGAGAGAGAGAGAGAGAGAGAGAGCGCGAGCGAGAGAGAGAGCGAGCGAGCGAGAGAGCGAGCGAGCGAGAGAGCGAGCGAGCGAGAGAGCGAGCGAGCGAGAGAGAGAGCGAGCGAGAGAGAGAGCGTCTCGAGCGAGAGAGAGAGCGTCTCGAGCGAGAGAGAGAGAGAGAGAGAGAGAGAGAGAGAGAGAGAGAGAGAGAGAGAGAGAGAGTTGTTTTAAATGTAATAAACAAAAAAATTTGATAGGTTATAACACATTGGTGCTTATGTAATATCAACTGTATAAACGGTTTGAATAAGTTAAGAAATGGTATAAACGATACTTTGTTAGTGTATTCGTACGCTCTCAAGAGCGGCAGCTAGACGTCAGCTGATCTGATCACAGCCAAAAGTAAAACAAAAAGAAGTCAACAATACTCAATTTTTAAAACACACCCAAAATTTAAAAACAAAAGTACACGATTTCTTAATGTGCAATTAACTATTTAAAGAGTAGCAATTTTCTAGAATAAAATGATATTTCCCAAAAAATAGGGGTTTGCTGATGAAATCGGATGCCGTATTTTTAGCAACGATTGAAATGGATGTAAACTCGGCATAATTTTTTCGTTTCGTATTTAATTGACACTAAGAAAACTAATTTTTAGTTTCTTCATCTATATGTAAGTATTGTATAACACAAAGAGAGAGAGAGGGAGAGAGAGAGAGAGAGAGAGAGAGAGAGAGATCCGCTGTTGTAATCGAATGCCGTGTTTTTGTTTCATGAGAATTTCATCGCCACGACTAACAACAACATACTGTACTGAACTTTACAGTATTATACAGACTACTGTAATATGATGAAATAAAATATTTGTAATAACCTATTTTATATGAAATGGGGCTATTTTTTTGTTTAAAATTTACATTTACGTACGTAAAGCAACTCTCTCTCTCTCTCTCTCTCTCTCTCTCTCTCTCTCTCTCTCGTAAATTGTTTTCCTGCTTTGCTACGTATGTATGATTTTATATAGATACGGTAAATAATATTTGTAATAACATATTTTCTAAAAGCTTTTACTGTAATATCATTATTTATCACTTTCATCATGCGCGTTAAATGCCTTCGTTTGGTTATTACGATCGAAGATGGAGCGTACTTTATGACGCCGCCGTTTCAGGCTCATAAAGAAAAACATTTCATTTGGAAGTCCTAAGAAAAATTAAGTAAAACATTGGTAATAACAAAATCAACATACAGCGGTACCTCTACATACGAATTTAATCCGTTCCAGAACCAACTTCAGATGTAGAAAATGTTCGGATTTAGAAACGAATTTTCCCATAAGAATACATTGAAATACGATTAATCCGTGGTTGAGCCCAAAAACCTATGATAACTTCTTAATAAACTACTACACATAATTTCCCATGAGAATAATGCACACTAAATTAGATAATAGACATGTAAAAAAGAAGAATTATCAAAAAATGATAAATAAGAAACAGGTTTTTAGCGTCACTTTACCTTAGAAACGCCAGCGCAGGTGTTGTTGGTCTTGCTACGCAGAGAGGAGACGGACGGGCGGCGAGGAGATAGAGAGGTTAACTACGATAAACGTAAACTACCGCAACTTATTCTAACTTACACTAAGTGAACTTTAACATAACTTAGCTTATTTTTTTTTATTTTTATATTTTATATTTTTTTTTACATTTTCTTTTTTTTTTTGATGATTAATTTTAATCACTTTCACTCTCTACACTTAAAATTGATTGAATTTCTTTCTCTTCACTCTTTGCTGTTTTCTTTGAACCACTTCCTTCCTCTTCATCACGAGTTTGCTTCGTAGTTTTTTTATAGAAGCTATCGATAGAAAGTTGCTTGGTACAGCTTTTCAGAATGTTTCGAAAATAAGTTAGAGAAACATCATCAAACTGCGCAACTACACGACAAACCTGCAATTTCTTTGGATGGTATTTGTCGATGAAGTCGACCACGTCTTGATATTTTCCTAACACCTCTTTTATTTGCGCAGAACTTATTGCAAGTTCACTCATGCTTTTCAATAATTCCTTGCTTTACTTCTTTATAAAGAAAGCATTCCCTTATTCCTTTTTTCACCACTACCACTTGCGAAACTAAGCCTTTTAGGACCCATGATTTACGTAAAATACCGTAAAAGGATGAACGTAAAAAATAACGATTAAAACACAGTTAATAGCAGAACGCACAGGGCACAACCACACAAAGCCAACGAGAACAGAGGAATGTCACAAGCCACGCTAATTGAGGGTCCCTCCGAGGTCGAAGTGCTGCCTTCTATCGGCGGAAATAAAAAACACACCAGGCGCTAAGAGCACCGACTACGCATACGAGTACAGTATTGTTTACTTTGGTTGTCGAAAAAAAAATTCGGGTGTAGAGTAGGAACGTGTTCGAATTGTACTTCGCGTGGTGAAAAATTCGGATACAACCGGTACGACGGAAATTGCTTACTGTACTTCGTGTGTCGAAATAAAATTCGGGTGTAGAGTCAAAAAGTTGCTCGAATTTTACTTCGGATGTAGATACGTTCGTGTGTAGAGGTTCCACTGTACTGTATAATCAATATAATCGATGCAAAAACTAACCTATACACAGATGTGTACACTAAATGCTTTTGTTTCTTCATTATGATCAGAGATAAACGTAAACAAAACATTGGTTGCCATTTTTTATCGTGCTTTTTGGCGTGTTTAGGAAACGCATGATATAAAATCTCCTTTAATATTTGTGCCTGTTTTAGTTTAGGGTACTGTAGTACATGCATTAAGTGTTCTGTACTGTACATTAAAGGGTAGTTTGTTAACAGTACTACGTACAAGGGAAGGTTTTAAAAGTTTGAATATACATGTTGAATAAATACGTAAATATGGTGTCACTACTTCGCGGATTTTCACCTATCGAGGTCGGGTCTGGAACCTATCTACCGCGATAAACGAGGGATCACTGTATCTTCTCTTGGGATTTTGATTTCCTCTTTTGGTCATTTTTTTTATATTCATGATAGGATAGGGTATTTTTTTCTTTTAATCTTGACTTTGACATGACTCTTGTTAAGGGTAAAGTCAAAGTAAGTATAATAAAGTTTAATAGTTTTTCACGGAGTAAATGTTAAAAGACGCCCTAAAATAGTTTTTATTCTTTTGTTAGAAATGTTTATATTTTCATGATATTTAAAACTTTTGGAGGGTGATTGTTTAGCATTAAAGGTAAATGATAATTTAGTTAATTCAATGTTGTCTTATCAGGTATGATCCTGTTATTAATACAGCATATGGGTAGAAGAGCAAACTTGGTGGATAACACCAACCTACTGTATAGGGTTATCCATATAACTATGATCCAGCCATTCACATTGTCTCTAACTCAATACCACTCATTTTAATACTAGGTGTAATTCTTTATTGCAAATTTACTCTTTGAGAAATACATCCTGTCTATTAGACTAAAGTGTCATATTGTATTGAAAAAAGTCTGTAAAGATTTTTGGAACTCAGCCTGTACTGAAGAAATGTTTTAATTCTTTCATATTTTAATATTGTTTTTATGAGGGTGGGCTGTGGCACCCCTAGCAGTACCAGCCAAACTCGGTTGAGTCCCTTGTCAGGCTGGGAGGAACGTAGAGAGGAGAGGTCCCCTTTTTTGTTTCATTGTTTGATGTTGGCTATCCCCCAAAATTGGGGGAAGTGCCTTGGTGTATGTATGTCTGGTCTTCAGCTGCTAACTCATCTTAATTTGTTGGAAAAAAGCTTGAGGTTTATTGAATTCCTAATCCTTGATCAGGTTATTAATCTCGGGCAGTGTCTTTTAATTAATTCTTTGTTTATATTGTTTTAATTTTTTTCATAATGGTGACCATTCTTTGCTGACAAATCTTCCCTGACTGTACTGTCCATCCAGTACATAGTATATACTAGGTGTGTAGTTAATTCTTAAAGTCTTGCCTTTGCCATCACTAGGCTCAGTACTGCACCGTATTCCAGGAGTTTTATTCCCGCTGTGGTCAGATTGTGGAATTATCTTCCTAGTAAATCTGTGGAACTTATGAATTTGAAACTTATTGCAGATGCCTTCTGTCAAACAGACTGATAAGTATTGTTTCATGTTTTGCATAGTACCTATCTCTTAAACCTTGTTAATGATCTTCATGTGTTTTACAGTATATCTTTTTTTATTCCATTGCGATATACTTACTCGGAACTTCTTTAGGAGATCTGTGGCATTAGCCCCCGTACCAACCAGAATTTTCCGTTAGGCCTCCCCAGTTCTCCCCCCATCTGGCAGTACCCCCTATCCCTACAATTACCCGGCCTGGGTCAAGGCTGGGCATTATCACCAGTCCGAAACTGGTCGACCTCTTGAGAGGTCATGTTTTTCATCCTGTATCTGACCAGTGTTTCCTTTGTGTTTTGCTCCGCATTTCCTTCTCATGTTTGTAATTGTGTTACTTGCTTTCCATTCAGCATGGGATTATTTTATTTGCAAGTTATTCTTAATTCCCTTTTTCTTTCTGTATTAGACTGTGCTTTCCCTGTTGGAGCCCTTGGGCTTGTAGTATTCTGCTTTCCAATTAGGGTTGTTAGTAATAATAATGATGATATTAATAATGCTTTAGTTTATTTACATGAAGCTTAGATTCATATCCTATTAATTTTTGGGAAAGATTTTGGAATCACTTTAGAAATACTACAAGAAAAAATTTGCATTTTTATGCTCTGTTTTAACTGTCCTAAATGAAATACCTTTGGTTGGGAGCTTTGCAAAATTATGTTGTAAATTAACAGTTAACTATTTAGGTTTGGTCGATGGTAAATACTCTACCATATTGCATGCACTAAAGGCTCTTTTCTTCTGCCCCAGTTGCATTGCGTTTTGCTATTTACGTTGCATTCAACCCCCTTTGGTCTCCATTCAACTTAGCTATCAAAGCTCTATTTTATCATATAATAAATTTTTCATGAAATTCATATGAAAGACTATAAATATGACACATTGATCTTTGTTAAACAAATTTGTGATGATCTTTTTTCATGTATATAGCTATCCTTAGTTTCCTTTATTCTTCTTCTTCATCATAAATATTTATGCGGTATTCCAAAATGAAAAAGTGGTTAAGTTTTTATGTTTGGCAACTTTATATTCCCTTAGCCAGCAGTATTCTATTGTATTGTTAGTAGTAGCATTATTGGTGTTTATATTATTATCCAGCACTCACAAATGCAAAGAGAAAAAATGTTACTATTACCAAGCTACAATCCCAATTTGATAAGCAAAGTGCTACAATCCCAAGGGCTCTAACTGGAATAGCATCACAGTGAGGGAGGGAAATCAAGAATTAACGAATATATAGGCTATACTGTAATTGAGAAATACCGGTATTAAGAAATATGGTAAAATACATTGAAATCAACATTAATAGATAAGTTATATATAAACTATGAAAAGTGGCTTATGTCAAACCTTTTTAACTAAAGCTTTACAAGAAGTTGGAACTAAAGTTCTTTTCCAATAGATTAGGAAGATCATTCCACAATCTAGTCACAGCTGGAATAAAACCTCTAGAGTAATGTGTAGTATTGAGCCTTGTGATGGAAAAGGCAAGACTTATATTGAATGGCATTCCTAGTACTGCATGCTGGATAGTACATTTTGGGAAGATCTGATTGCTTAAGATGGTCAGAATTATGAGAAATCTTAAGGAACATGCACAAAGAATTAACTGATTGACAGTGCCCAAGATTAATATCCTGATCACAGCTAAGGAAAAATCTTTATCAGACTGGAATTTTTTTCCCAACAAATTAAGATGAAAGTCAGCAGACAAGAAACTCCTTAGCATGGTAGTGCTCTCAGTGCAACCCACTCTGTGCATTGTGGGCATTTCATAAGGGTTTTTGCTTTGTTCCTTCTCCCCCTAGTAATACTTGCTTTGTATCTCTCTACTTTACCTCCGTTGCTTCTTTTCTTCCTTTTAGCTGTCCAACTTTTAACTTTTACTTCATAGTGCAACTGCTTGATTTTCCCTTACTTGCACGGCCGCTGAATGGCTTCGTATGTCCGATGTTGTGCTCGAATTGAATTCATGACTTTGAATTCAGTTCAAGATGAGACAGGAGAATGCTGCGTCTGAAAAACAAGCAGGAAGTGAGGAGATAGGGAGTGGTCGGTAATTTTAGGGTACTATTGAATATCTAGTACTCCTACCAAATTATTTTGTTTTTCCCTTATTTCATTATATTACAGATGTACAATTGTTTGTCTAGTTTTGATATGTAATTAATGAAATATTAAAACTTCACACTACCCTAAAAATAGTTGAATGCTGAAGTCACTGTTGTAAGGTGCTGTATTTCATTGAAGGAAATTTTGAAATAATCAACGTTCATAATTTTTATTAAATAATTGCAGGTATTATAACAGTTAAAAACTTTATTGAAGCCAATTTCTTGTAGAATTCTTTAATGGCCACAGGAATTGTGATTTATGGCAATATATATTTACAAGTACATGCAATGTTTATCAAGTTTTTCATTTAATCTTGCATTCATTTTGCAGATGGTCAGAATGGAATGAATTCTAATTACAACATGAATGATATGCAAAGTCAAGAAGGAGACAATAATATGAACGTCAATGAGGAGGAGCAGGAAACCAAACCCAAGATCAAAAAGGAGGTGAAGAAGAAAAGGAAACTTGCAGATCTCCTGGCAGAAGGTATTGATCCCACTAAGTTGGAAGAGAATAGTGATCAAGTGAGAGATCGTTTTGAAAAAGGTTGTGAATGTGAAGGGGACAACTGCTTTAAGAACATGAATCCTGAGTTTGTGTTTAGGCATAGACTGAATATTGCAGAGCTAACAAAGAATGAGCATGACATGTATCTCATGGGAGTCACCATGGCTTGCCTGGCTAACCCTGAAGAGACTTCTCGTCATAAGGAAAGAAAGAGACTTAGGGCATCCTATGTATTTCAAGGCAAGAAAGTTTGTTTGGATGCCTTTCTTTACTTGGAAAACTGCACGCATTATCAGCTCAAAGCCATAAGGAAGCATGTTATGGTAAATGGAGTAACTCCTAGAGTACATGGTAATCATGGTAAGAAGCCTCCAAATACATTCCCACTTGATACTTATCAACATGCTGCTGCTTTCTTGCAGAGTTACATTGCTCGGTACTCACCAAACACAAATACCCCTAAGAAGCCCAATAAAACAGGGAAGTCCCCTCCAGTTTACTTGCCGGCTGACATTACTCGAAAGAAAATTCACAATGCTTATAAGGAGTATTGTGAACACTTTGAGCCTGATGTCAAGGTGATGGGTTATTCTTCTTTCAGACATTTCATGAAAGAACAATTTCCTAATGTCAAGTTCTTCCGTATGGATAAAAAGGCAGAGAGATCACAAGGTCAGAGTGATGATGATGATGATGAGAATGATAATGCCACTGGTGCACAACCAACTGCTCCACCACAGGATCAAAGGCAAGATCAGAGAGTAGAAACAGGGGCCCAACAGGTTATGCAACATCAGCAGCAACAGCAACAGCAGCAGCAGCAACAACAACAACAACAACAGCAGCAGCAACAACAGCAACAACAAGCACAGCCTCCTCAGGAACCGCCGAAAGATGCTCGCAACACTCCACCTGTCACAGCAGCACCTGTTTCTGTTCCTCCTAACACCCATCCTGGTCCTGGGGTACCTGTTTCAATGCCCCATGCCCCTATTAGCAGCAATTATCCTGCATACTCTCACGTACAACTGCCCCTTAACCTGCAAACCCAGCAGCCTTTGTATTCAGCTTGTATGCAGCCAGGCATGTTCCCTCCAGGGCAAGCACCAACACAAGTGAGACCAACAGGTTTTCCATACACTAGCTTGTAGGAGAAGGAGAAATTTTTTCAGAGTGTAACGGTATACTGCAAGGTGTTGGTCTGTATTCTGCCTTAAGTGTTGGACTGTTACAATGCAATGCCTGAAATTGTTTTGTGTAAACTACATCAGCTGCAGGAATCTATTTATTTTAATCTCTTAAGGGTAGCAACCTTTGATACTTGTGAAATACATAGGCAAGACAGTTTGAATTCGTTTTAGGTGAGCCAAGTTGTACCTGCTTTTCTTTTGACTTAGACTGTAGTGGCTGGGACACTATTTACACAAATTAATACATTTAAATTTATTTAAACGTAGCTGTTTAATTGGTTTACTTGGTTTGTCAAGTTTTATATGGATAAATATAAAACTGAATGTTATATAACACACAGAACAATGTAAAGGAAAAATAGTAAATTAAATGTTCTCACCAAGAAAACTGAAACTTCAAGGAAAACTAGAGATCAAAAAAAGTTTTGAAGGTAATGAGAATGTGTTGAAACCAATGCAAAAGAAAAAAAAAAGAAATTCACAGATTTACTTTCATACATAATTACATTTGTCATTCTTTTAACATTTTATTCTATCCCTGTCTTGCAAATACAGCTATGACTCAGTCAACGTGGGCATATCTGTTTGGAATTATTTACGGGTGGTCTAATACAGACAGCGTGATGCCAAACAAAATTTTGCTGGCTAAGAATTTGCAACCAATGGCATAGAAAGCCAAACCCTCACAGTGCGCGCTTTCAGAGTGCTGTTAGATGGTGTGGGAAGTGTAATGTTGGAAGTCCAGGAAGATGAAAAAAGTTTAATTTCTGCATGTCAAGAATATGTGCCTGTTTTACTTCATACTTCCATTCAATGATTCACGGATATCATCATATTCATCGTCAGCCTCATCATTTTATTCATCATATTCATAACACCTTTGTAATAGAAATAAGCATCATTGATTATAAACTGTTTTCTTGTAGTTGTGAGTTTTCCATTTTTTCTCTAGGAATCTGGGTTAATTTGAAGGTATGTCTTTCTGTACAGTAAAATCAATAGAAAACTTTGGTCATCTGGTAGAACTTGTCAATATAAGCCAAGGTATTTGCAGTCCCATAGTAACCACCTGTAGTTTATTTTTTACTGTAATACAAATTTCAGGTTGTGACTATGGCTAATTTAGTCACTTACTCTCAGAGCAGATATGGAATACCCAATTACTGAAGAAAACAGAGTTGATCACATTTGTACTTTCAGGTCCATGCTTACTATAAGGGCATTGTGTACTATTTGTACAGAGTTCCAAGCCATTGCACTGGCCTTAGCTTTACGATTTAATTAAGTAGGCATAGAAACGTAATATGTTCATGTAATCTCCGTAGTTCGTCATGACGACTCATTCCAGAATGGGCATTACAGTATTTCGATTTTTAGATACTAATAGTTGATTATTACTACTTCCATGATGAGAAGTTAGACTTAGACAACATAGTTCAAGTTATGGCTTTGCCAAGTTCCCTCATTAAAAAAGATGTACTTTTTTTATCCTTCTTAAAGCAAAGCCTTCTCTATATTAATGCAGTTTGTTAAACCAGAAGAAATGTTATAGACATTTAATTTGATGTGCCTTGTTGTAACTGGGCAACAAAGTTTATATATAATAGCAAAATAATAAAAAAAAAGAATCAAGTGCCAAACATGGGCACCAGTGTGCTCTCACTAGGACTTCTCACTCAGAGGTTTTGTTTTTCAAGAAAAATATTACATTGATGTTGATATTTTTTTATATAACATATAAATGAAATTTGATGGTAGCTGTACATATTTATTTTTTATCCACAGAGTGACTGTTTGTTGATGGAAAGATTTGATAAATCTCCTGATAGTACAGTATATAGAAAAAAGCAATATTAATACAAGCAGCTGTTCTTTCTTTTTCATAACATTATATGCAAAGCTTTACTTTGAAAATCACGAAGTTCCTCCGCTGTAATGACTTGCTAGGGACTGTTAGGAATTTTCTTAATTCTGTATCCTTACCTTTTCTATGTTTTAGTGGCACATTGCAGTTTTTCTGCATGAGAATTCTTTATGGAACTACGTTTTTGGAAATGTACCTGATTATGCTTTGGAAAGTGTTTTAATTTGTGTAAGTTCATGAGATCTTGAGCTAAAATGATGGTAATTTATGGTTCATAAATTTTTTCTCATTCTGTAAGTTGCTTGACTTTTTAAAGGAAGTTATTTAAAGTATAATTTTCTCTACATTTGAAATGTATGAAATTGCTTTATCATATTTTTAAGTACTGTATTACAATACCGTATGATATTTAAATGGCTAATTAATAAACAGTTTCATTTGTTTAAGTTAAACTTTACAGAATATAACTTTTAATTATTTGGACATGTACTGCATACTTTAATTCACTACTGAATTGTAGTATCAGGTTTGCAAGTAGTATAATATTTAAATGGCTAATTAAAGAACTGTTTTTCATTTGTATTTTAAGTTAAATTTTTCATAATATAACTGCCTCAATATTTTACATGTACTGCATACTTTAATTCACTACTATATGCAATGATTAACGTTATTTTAAAGTAATTATATGACTGCTGCAATGAATTTTTAATAAGTTGTATAATTTGAAGTTGGTATTATGATAGAACTTTTTTATCAATAATTAAATTTATAAAAGGTACTGCTCTATCAAAGAGCTTTTGAGCTTGTTACAAACGTCCAGATGCAAACTTTGTCTGTACAGTATTTACTTGTATTTGCCAAGGTCCATGGCTTTTGCAGCTTTCTTTTTATACTTTATACAGATTGTATCACAGAGGAAATAGAAAGACAGTTCTGCTTAGATTTCAAGCAATATTCTCCAATATGCATTTCTGCTAAAATCTTTTTTCTCAAAAGATGGTTCAGGTCATATAATGATTTACTCGCCCCCGTGATTATCTGGTCTAGACTATGTTGATAATAGAATATATTTTTAGAAGTATACTGTACAGGAGAAATTGTAGAGAAAATCAAAAGTATTCTCTAAAATGTATTAGAGATGAGATGCTGCTCTCTTATGGCTTCATTGGTTTATTATGAATTGGCACCAACAAATGATTGTTATATAATTTTTATTTTAAAATAAAAAGGGGAATTGATTGGGTTTTTATCCGTCAAAAAATTGTGTTATTTAGATACAGAGGGATTGGGATTTATATTTATTTACATGATAATTTTCTTTTGCCTTAAGAGGAAGTTGTAGGTGCATACAACTGGTTGTATCCATGAGTAACTTTTCCATGAAATTGAAATAGTACTTTTGTATAAAATGATAACAAATGTAATAGAATAAAAACTGTGATATGAAAGTACATGTGCTAGTTTTGATAACATCTCTTCTCTTAACCTATGCTGCCCTTTGGTTAGTACTGTAATTATATTTGGTTGCTGACTTCTGGTTTTCCCTTTATGGAGTGGAAAAATACCTTGAATGAATTGAATGCTTGTCAGTGTGAATTCATTTTTTCAGAATTTATTCACATACAGTACAAACGTTTTTTAAGGTGCATCATTAAGTACAGAAGCTCCACTGTGGAGGAAGTTTTTAATTAGTTAGCTTGAAATTATATATGTACAAGTTATTCCAAATTCTTCAACTGATTGAAAAATAGTCTGCATAGTTTTCTTTCTGGGAAAAAAAACTTAGAAATAATGGATGACTTAATTTTTTCAGATAACCTTATTGTGAATCGCAAAAGATATGCATATTTTTATTATGGTACTGTACATGTTGATTTTGTTTTGTTGAAAATTTAAAAATTGGTAATTATTTTCTCTAAGGGCTTTACTGCCTTAATATTTCATTTAAGGATATTTCATTATTTTAAGAGTTTGTAGTGGTGCATGTCAATATTTTTTTCACCGCTTTCAAGTAAAACCCATAATTTAATTCCTCTTACTATACCAAATAAAGTAAATATTTATTTCTTCTGTTATGATTTATATTATTGATGTTCAGCTTATGGTATTCAAATGCAAGAGTTTTATACTATATACCTTATCTCAATATTATGAAGTGATGAAATTAGTAGCCTGCAGCTAAAACCAATCCACAATAGGATTAGTGCATGTAATCATCAATACAATACAAGAAAAGAAATTTGTAACAGTAGTACTGTATTCCGTCTTACAACTGGATATAGGCAGCTAGTGTATTTATAATCATACCATAGTTCAGTTGCTGTACATGAATAAATCAGGACATTAACTGTAAGACATTTTAGCCATTTTTTTAGTTTAAAGCAACAGTGAATGACTTACTGAAATCTATTTTATTTTAATTTTTTGCTTTTAGTAGGCGACTAATGCTATTTGAGTTTGTTTACAAACAATGATTACTGAGGGATAGATTTAATATATATTTTATTTTCCAGTTTGTGTTGTGTTGCTAACAATGCTCTTTGCATAACATACAAATCAATGGATATCAGTTCTTGTTGACACTTCTTTTGGATTTATTAAGAATGACCGATGCATTGCACTGACCATATACAAAATGTTAAGTTTTCTAGAAGCCAAAGAAAAAAGGGGACTAGTTCATCACTGTGAGTATATATATAGGTGGCTGGTACCAGTAGTCACCCTACCCAGGGTTGGCTCCTCGCACCAAAAAGTCTGATTGGCTTTCTTCCAGCTTTGCCTAAAGATATATCCATATATAAATAACGGAAGGTTAGTATTAGTTAGAGAAAAATACAAATTATTTATGAATTTGTCATTTTTCTATCACTAAGTTGATCGAAATATGGGTTGATTAAAGAATGTATTACCATTTGATAGCAACAAAATTTAAAAGTAATTTACTTCTCAGCATTGGTGACCTTTCCTTTATAGTACAGGTATACTATAGTATTAACATTTTCTCATTCTCATGAATGCAGTTCAAGTTTTTCCCCTTTGGAAAATCTGAAATGTTTTGCTCATGGTTTTTTTGTATTTTCCATATTAGACTCCTGAAGTTTAAAAAAAGATTATATCTGATTACCAAAAATAGTTCACTCTAAACATCACATGCTGCCATTTTGATATCTTATTTTTGCTTGGATGTCCATGTTTACGATGATTTGAGAATGAAAGAACAAACATGTTTAGTGATATGAAAATAAAACTAGTTCCTACTTTCGTAATGTGATCAAAGGAAATTAAGAGATTGGTTGCTAAAGGGTAGTCATTCTAATCCATGATTATTTAGCATCTTTATTGTTCATCTATCTATCTATATACCAAGGCACTTCCCCCAATTTTGGGGGGTAGCCGACACCAACAATGAAACAAAACAAAAAGGGGACCTCTACTCTCTATGTTCCTTCAGCCTAATCAGGGACCCAACCGAGTTCAGCTGGTACTGCTAGGGTGCCACAGCCCAACCTCCCACATTTCCACCACAGATGAAGCTTCATAATGCTGACTCCCCTACTGCTGCTACCTCCGCGGTCATCTAAGGCCCCGGAGGAAGCAGCAGGGCCTACTGGAACTGCGTCACAATCGCTCGCCATTCATTCCTATTTCTAGCACGCTCTCTTGCCTCTCTCACATCTATCCTCCTATCACCCAGAGCTTTCTTCACACCATCCATCCACCCAAACCTTGGCCTTCCTCTTGTACTTCTCCCATCAACTCTTGCATTCATCACCTTCTTTAGCAGACAACCATTTTCCATTCTCTCAACATGGCCAAACCACCTCAACACATTCATATCCACTCTAGCCGCTAACTCATTTCTTACACCCGTTCTCTCCCTCACCACTTCGTTCCTAACCCTATCTACTCGAGATACACCAGCCATACTCCTCAGACACTTCATCTCAAACACATTCAATTTCTGTCTCTCCATCACTTTCATTCCCCACGACTCCGATCCATACATCACAGTCGGTACAATCACTTTCTCATATAGAACTCTCTTTACATTCATGCCCAACCCTCTATTTTTTACTACTCCCTTAACTGCCCCCAACACTTTGCAACCTTCATTCACTCTCTGACGTACATCTGCTTCCACTCCACCATTTGCTGCAACAATAGACCCCAAGTACTTAAACTGATCCACCTCCTCAAGTAACTCTCCATTCAACATGACATTCAACCTTGCACCACCTTCCCTTCTCGTACATCTCATAACCTTACTCTTACCCACATTAACTCTCAACTTCCTTCTCTCACACACCCTTCCAAATTCTGTCACTAGTCGGTCAAGCTTCTCTTCTGTGTCTGCTACCAGTACAGTATCATCCTCAAACAACAACTGATTTACCTCCCATTCATGGTCATTCTTGCCTACCAGTTTTAATCCTCGTCCAAGCACTCGAGCATTCACCTCTCTCACCACTCCATCAACATACAAGTTAAACAACCACGGCGACATCACACATCCCTGTCTCAGCCCCACTCTCACCGGAAACCAATCACTCACTTCATTTCCTATTCTAACACATGCTTTACTACCTTTGTATAAACTTTTCACTGCTTGCAACAACCTTCCACCAACTCCATATAACCTCATCACATCCCACATTGCTTCCCTATCAACTCTATCATATGCTTTCTCCAGATCCATAAACGCAACATACACCTCCTTACCTTTTGCTAAATATTTCTCGCATATCTGCCTAACTGTAAAAATCTGATTCATACAACCCCTACCTCTTCTAAAACCACCCTGTACTTCCAAGATTGCATTCTCTGTTTTATCCTTAATCCTATTAATCAGTACTCTACCATACACTTTTCCAACTACACTCAACAAACTAATACCTCTTGAATTACAACACTCATGCACATCTCCCTTACCCTTATATAGTGGCACAATACATGCACAAACCCAATCTACTGGTACCATTGACAACACAAAACACATATTAAACAATCTCACCAACCATTCAAGTACAGTCACACCCCCTTCCTTCAACATCTCAGCTTTCACACCGTCCATACCAGATGCTTTTCCTACTCTCGTTTCATCTAGTGCTCTCCTCACTTCCTCTATTGTTATCTCTCTCTCATTCTCACCTCCCATCACTGGCACCTCAACACCTGGAACAGCAATTATATCTGCCTCCCTATTATCCTCAACATTCAGCAAACTTTCAAAATATTCCGCCCACCTTTTCCTTGCCTCCTCTCCTTTTAACAACCTTCCATTTCCATCTTTCACTGTCTCTTCAATTCTTGCGCCAGCCTTCCTTACTCTCTTCACTTCTTTCCAAAACTTCTTCTTATTCTCTTCATATGACTGACCCAATCCCTGACCCCACCTCAGGTCAGCTGCCCTCTTTGCCTCACGTACCTTGCGCTTTACTTCCACCTTTTTTTCTCCATATTTTTCATACTTCTCTATACTATTACTCTGCAGCCATTCTTCAAAAGCCCTCTTTTTGTTGTTCATCATCATGAATAAAGGGCAAACTTCAAATATTGGTTTAAAGCAAGTGAAAAAAAATTTACTTTGAAATAATGTTTCATTTATAAATTAGTCACTTTTAACCCAAAGATATTTTGATGAATACCGAATATGACTGTAATTGTTCAGCGGCCACTCTCCTCTTGGTAAGGGTAGAAGAGGCTTTTTAGCTATGGTAAGCAGCTCTTCTAGGAGAAGGACACTCCAAAATCAAACCATTGTTCTCTAAGTCTTGTGTACTGCCATAGCCTCTGTACCATGGTCTTCCACTGTGTGGGGTTAGAGTTCTCTTGCTTGAGGGTACACTCTGGCACACTATTCTATCTTATTTCTCTTCCTCCTGTTTTGGTAATGTTTTTTATAGTTTATAAAGGAAATATTTATTTTAATGTTACTGTTCTTAAAATATTTTTTTCCTTTCATTGCTGGGCTATTTTCCTTGTGGGAGCTTTTGAAACTAGGGTTGTAGCTTAGGAAGTAATAATAATGAGATTTTTATACTTTCTGCATTGAAATCTTGATTTGAATTTTGAAAGCAGAAAAACAGGTCAAAGGTATTTCCATATCCTTATCTAGTAGGGTCCTTTTTGGGGGGATTTTATCAATGAGGGATTAGAAAAGAAAACGAGGAGTATGAAGGTCTTTACCTCTTGCGTAAGTTCTGTGTGGGTGCTTCTGCTTACCATTAGCCATATCCCCTGGCTATTAACTGCATCTTAATTGGTCGAATATTAATTCGGTTATGCTTTTTTAGACGTGCTTTCATCATCAAAATGGTCCAGGACCATTTTTACATATTAGGTTTTATATTGTTACATGTCATGCATGAATTTGTACTGTGGTGTAATCTTTGCACCATTACAAAATGTTTATTTTTCTTTCAATTCTAGTTATGTTTTTACATTAGATTTCCGTTTTATGCGAAAATTAATTCTTTCTTTTCTCCATTGTCTTAGTACTGTTTTCCCATATATACTGGGGCTTCTTACAGTCTTTACCCTGGTGCTTTCATTTCTACTTTAAAACTACCTTTGTGTTTTAGGTGGGTACCATATTTCTCGCTATTTCCTTAATCATAGCACAGTACTCTTCTCAGCACAATCAGGCAATAAATCATCCAGGTCCAGTCACAGCTTTAAAAAGTTCTATGTTTCATATTCAAAGAGTTGTATAGTCCGTGTATAAGAATCATAAGTTTACTCTTTCTGTTATTGGGATATTTATAATTACATATAGTTTATGCATCTTCCATTTCATTCTTGTTCTATGTATTTTATTTCTTACTGGCCTCCCAATCTCTGTGGTAGGCCAGTCTTAGAAACTGTGGGACATAATTGTGAATATTTTTGGTGGTATCTTAGTTAAGTTGTCCTTTTTAGATACAGTCATGATGTAAATGAATTCTATGATGCACGCCTTATGTCATCATGGCAGAATGGAAACCAGTCAAAATGTAACCTCTTCTTCCTGCCAAGTCCCATAGTTTTTTACTCCTATCTTTAGGAACTGCCATATACAAAAAATATCAAATGGTTTATCCATGATGCAAGTAATAAAAATTTGTGTATGTCACAGGGATCACCTTATCACAGACATAATTTCCATGTGTCTTTTATCATGAATTTGTGAGTTCAGCATAAAGCTAATATGTTTGTATTTGTAGGTTTAT
Source organism: Palaemon carinicauda (assembly GCF_036898095.1). Taxonomy (NCBI): domain Eukaryota; kingdom Metazoa; phylum Arthropoda; class Malacostraca; order Decapoda; family Palaemonidae; genus Palaemon; species Palaemon carinicauda. The sequence continues at coordinate 84,874,252 of NC_090742.1, read as the reverse complement.
ATAGAACTTGGGAACTTGAATATGAATATAGACCTATTTATTAGCAATGAAGTAATTTGATATGATACTTTTGATTTTAATTTTGCTAATCTAGAGTTTTATAAGTTTTTAATGCCTCTATGCACATCCATCTGCCTTGGATGGTTTTTCAGAGAAATTATTTTTTTATCCTTTTCTTTCATTAATAAACATGTTAAATGAAGTATGCCCTGCAACAAATTTTAGAATTATGAATTATCATTTACTTTTAAAGAACTTAAAATACAATTATAGTACTGTATGATATATACAATCAGTGCTAGCCACTGTAATACATGCAACATTGTGTTACCCTTATATTATAAAGGGAAAATTAGGCAACATAACATTCGATTCCTATGGTGAAGTAACCCGTTTGGGAGCAATTGATCTAATTTGACCAACGTTGACCCTGCCCTTCTTCAGAGTCCAACATACCACTAGAGTAATTAACTGGTCTTGTAAGACCTTTTTTCAGCTACAACATGGTACTCTTCATGCTGCACTTCCACTAGCTTTTCTTGTGCATTTCATATATGTTTTATTTCATTGAACCTTAGTAACTATGTTTATAAACTTTAGTCTGTTTACGTATACTTCAGATCTACGTAGACCAGTGGCTTTTTGACTGAGGGAAGAGAGCATCAGGAAATGTTTTTGGTTATTAAAGGTGCGCAAGATTAAGTACAAGGGAGGGAAAGCTGCAGGACGGAAATAATTTTTTCAAGCGAAATAATGCTTTACCAATAACAAATTCATTGTATGGGTTGTGGTGAGGGAAAGGAGAATGTCTAGTTTAGATGAGTTCATTCGAAAATCTCGATAGTTCCTATAAGTAAACTTCCTTTGTAAACATGAACATAGTATTTATTTAAGCATTCTTTATTGACAAGAGCTTGGCAACTTCGTGTAAAAAAATCTTACCTTAGACTCGGGCAGCAGACCTTGTGAATCTGGTATACTTTATAAGTGATAATGGATTAAATTAGGACCCACCAAACCTGTCTGTACGTAAAGACAGTCCAAGATTTGTAATAAAATTTAGGAAACATTTGCTACATGGCCTCACAGGCCCCAGCACCCGGATGTAGAGTCTAAATTCATAAATTCAATCTGTTGTGCATTAATATATAAATAGAATATTTTCATATAATAAACTAGCCAATGTTCAAAATGTGCTCCGTAAAATTTATTACTAAAGAGGTAACTATAGGTTAATGGAGTCTTGTTTTTAGTGCAAGTGGCCACAAGACTCACTCAAAATCCGGTAAAAGCTTTCATAAATTCATTCAAATAAAAAATCGTATGCGAACAGTACAATTAAATAAATTTTACATAAGGTACATTAATGGATTTCATATGCTCTTTCAATAATGTAATATTACTATTGACATACATATGGAAATATGCTCTAAAATATATAAGTAAACTGTATAGGCATTTCAAGGTTAAGACAACTTTCTATCCTTCAAAGCTACCAACTAATGAACCATTCCAGCTTCACCAACGACATTTGCCAACTAACTTTCAGCTCATAATATAGCAAGATTGGAAAAAAAGTTGCAGTGTTTATGGTGTATTGCAAGTAGTTCTTGGCATAACAAACAAAAATGTAGTTTTTAAAGGTATAGAACAACTCAGCTATTTGAAAGATAGATCTCTGAATAAACACTGATTCTCTCTCTCTCTCTCTCTCTCTCTCTCTCTCTCTCTCTCTCTCTCTCTCTCTCTCTCGTTACAAATTGCAGGACGAATGTCGAGATCGTGCACGTGTGATAGAACTTACTGTAGGCTGTTTATGACTAACCAATAACGCATTTAACGTGGCTGCAGCTGCTCAGGTCATGTAGTTAATTGTCTAAAAAGAAAGTTTACGAGTTAGAAAAAAATATTTGAACCGGCCCAAGGAGAAAAACATTTTCTATTTTTTTTCCTTTTTTTTGGCAGCTTAGTTAAGCTTTGATTAGGCTGTATAAATTGAGGAAATTTTGAAGGTTTTGTCTGATAAAAAATATTTTTTAAAAAAATTAGGAAAATGTCAGATTTTTAGTTACATAAACACTTGAAGCTGATGCGGTCACGTAGTAGTGGTTGATTTTGTTTTATGCCAATGATGCAAATCGGATGACTTGTAAGTTAGCAAGGAATGGTATTTATAATTTCATGAGGATTTAAGCTACTGTAGCATTTCAAAATTCGGTTGATAGCTGTCGCATCGACAGACTGTTAACATGTAGCATTTTCTTATCTCAAGTTAGCCATGGTTTTGTGTTTGCGGAAACCAGATGACGGAATTTGCAATAATTGAGTGATGGGGATAAAATGCTAAATATCAAAATTGAACATCATTTGAAGTAGGGGGGAGGATACTTTGAATTATTCATGATGGACTTTTCTCATATTAGGATTTAAGATCTTTGAACGGAATACTGGAAAGTTTAATTGGGCTTTTAGACTTGACTCAGCGTAACTTATCTTTATTAAGCTCCTTAATCTCCATCTGCCCTTCTTCTACTGAGGTTAAGAGGAAAAGAAAATAATACAAAATGTCTCATTACTAATGAGCTGAAAGTTCACTGTGTGACCTTTTGTACCAAGTCCCTTTCCATCTGGGGGAAATTAATGGGGGTTTCTCTTCCTTCGAGTTTGTAGGGCGTTGAAACAGTGATGAATTACATTACTTTGTTTATAGCAGTCTCTCTCTCTCTCTCTCTCTCTCTCTCTCTCTCTCTCTCTCTCTCTCTCTCTCTCTCTCTCTCTCTCTCTCTCTCTCTCTCGATGATTTCGACTGGTTATACTTATGTCGTATGATCAAACTTTTAAGCAATCGGTTATTGCATTGTGCAAGTCCATTAAGTAAATTAGATATATTTACGGTTATTCTATTGATTTCAATCTCATGTAAAACGAATTGGCCACCCGCTTAAGTTTCTCAACTATGCAATAATTTGATTGAATTAAAATTTCTCTTGAAGTTTGCTTCCTGCTGTGTTGCATACTCATGTCCGTTCTTCATACAGTTTCTGTTGTATTATCTGATGGTTAAAGAGGATTATTTATAATATTAAAGATGATGTCATTGACTATGATAAGACACCGTGTGCTTAAGCTGACGACCAAAATTTCCGAATCCGAAGTAGGAACGTCGGATTTCATTTCATTACCTTTGTGATTATATTGTCATTCGGGCTTAGTTATGACACATCATAGCATCGTACACTTTACTTCAAGGGCGGCTATTATGGTCCTATACTGCAGGGGAACCCTTACTCTCTACTGTACAGTGTTTTAACAGTACATTTTATCATATACATTCCAAGGCATTCAGCATTTCACACAGCATATTCCTCGTTTAATGTCAAATCCACAATATAAAAGCACTTAGAAATCAAGAACATCTTCGGTTTCCTTTTGAAAGCTTCAATATCCTCACAATCTTTCGAATGTCTAGTTTAAGTCACATATTTGGAAGTTCTAGAATATACAGGAGACATTTCTTAATTCCAATGATTAGAAACAATCGTAACTATTCTCGTGTTAGCACAAATAGATTTGTTGCATCTATAAAATGTAGCAATTATGTTATGGACGTCCGGTTTTGATAACTTGATGGGCTATTGTACATATATTAAACTGGACTTCGGTGATTTGTTTCATGGTTCAGGAACGCTTTATTTCCTTTGAAATTAACAAAGTCGTTAACCATACGCTTTACCGCGCGTGTTATTTGGTCTTAGTTCTACAAAGTACTCTTGCGGTGGAGTTGCGAATTTACTTCATGATGTTTGTTCCAAAGCAAGGATAAACTTTAGATATGACTTATGAAAAACAAATTTTTAGGTAATGTCAGATATGCAGATCCGCGATTCTCGATGAGCGGTGATTAAGTTACCTTTTTTCACAGATTGCGGTAAGGATTGGGTATGAAGGTCGGTGGGGCGTAACGAGATCTTTATGTAATATTGTAATGTAATAGCGCTCTCTTCTACGGATCTTGCTAAGAGCTACTACTCCCGACAGTATGCTCGGAAGACCCGTGCATGGGAATAGCAGCTTTGGAATATAGTTGAAGGGGAAGAAAAGCAATGGGAATTCGAAGGCCTAATAAAATTCATGTCATTAGAACTGCGTTT
>NC_090742.1:84862601-84867601 GCF_036898095.1 Palaemon carinicauda | reverse complement strand
GCGTTCAACCAGGAAATTGCAAATTCAGTGCAGCTGAACTTTTGGCCTGATAAATTTAGAATAGAATTGCAACAATGTGTAGTACTGCATCAACCAATCTAATTATAGCTAACTGTTTCTCTGGTTGTTTTAACTTACAGTGTCGTTCGTTGCCCTGTAGTACGCTACAGCGTGCTTTCCTGTTTTGGACCTTCACATACATTATTATATAGGGTGCTACTGGTATTCCTCATCAGTTGTGTGTATTCAGTTGTTTTTACTGATATGTGTGTAATAGCATATATTGAGATTATTTATTCTATATTATGTGCATTATGTTTATTTCTTCTCTTTCCTTGCATTATTTTTTCCACGGAGAAGCAATTTTTTCATTATTATTATTATTATTATTATTATTATTATTATTATTATTATTATTATTATTATTATTATTATTATTATTATTATTATTATTATTTAAAACCCAGTTGAAAAGCATTTTACAAGGTCAAAAGCTCCAATATGGAAAGCAGCCTATCTACTGAAAAAATAGAAATATAGATGAGAGAGATAACAGTTTATGGCTATATTTGGTTGATGCGATAAGAATTCTCATTATGATAAGGATGATGACGTAATATTTCACATAAAAGCATTTTATTCTCTGGCAAACTTACTAGTTTATTCTTTTTACTTTTTATTTTCTCCTAATTATGATTACATACAGTATTGATTATAATTTGTGTTATATATTTACTGGGAATAGATATTTAGGATATAAAGTTTTTGGGAGGTCATATCTCCAATCTTTCCTGAAATTGACTGGCAAAAATCGCAGAGGGGTCTTCGGAAGTTCAAATGTTTTTTTTTTATTTATTTATTTATTTTTTTTTTATTGAACAGGCTAACATTAGTCTTTCTTTATAGTATATATATATGACAGATCTAGTTTAACTTTGTTACAGATCTTAAGGTATTTCCTAATCTTTATTCATTACTTCTTATACGTAGTATATTCATTTCTTCATTCCCTTTCCTCACCGGGCTATTTTTCCCTGATGGAGCCCCTGGGCTTTTAGCATCCTGATTTTCCATCTAGGGCTGTAGCCTAGCTAGTAATAATAATAATGATATTATTATTATTAGATATGTTTATATTAATATGGGTTTATATACCTTAGTAACGGAGGACGTGCATTGATGTATTTGTACCTATGATCGAGTTGTTAATGTTCATAGTGTGTTTGGTGGCAACGATAATTATAGCTTAAATCTGATTTGGAGTTCCTCTGATCTTTCATTTATTCCTGACTCAATTAAAAAAAAAAAAAATCTTGTTTATACGATGCTGGAACCCAATTAGCACGCTCGGCATCACCGAAGGTCAACGTTATTTTCAGAAGTTGTTTTGAAGTGTATATATTTTTTTTTTTTTTTGTCTTGTCTCGATCACAAACTATATTCGTTGTTATTGCATTCTGTTGCCAATGTTCTCCCAATGAGTAAACTGTGCGGTTCTTTATCTCTTAAGCATTGTGCGTTTTGTATGTGTATTGAGTGAGGTTTGTAATCATGACCCTGGTGATTATATCCGTATATTCTCACGTTGTTATCATTTTCATACCATAAAGGGGTAATGTGGTATCTATGTTGATAAATATTCAAAGGGTTCCTTATTCATTTTAAAACGTTTTAATCAAAGAAAAAGTGTTCTGGGACTTCTTTTTTTCTATTCAGCGTTGCGGGGGGTGGGGGGATAATCACAGCTACGCGGGAAACCATAAGTACATGTGAAAACATTTTAATTATTTGCTTAATTAAAGTGGTGCCATACAAAGGCTACTTTTTAGGTTATAAACAATTTGTAGATTAAATCATTTTAGAGGGAGAATGGGAATAGACATTTCAAAGGGGATGCTAGCTCTCTCCTATTTACAGCCAGTCATTGAATGACTGTAAATATTATGATTTTCGATACATTTTTATATATTTGGGAAATGTTATAATGACTATTCCCATTTCCAGGGAATCACTGTAATTTTGTAAGTGTCGATCAAAACGTGCTGCACAATGGGCAAAACTTGAAGAGATTGTTCGAGTCAATATCCAAACAAAACTAAATGAAAAATCGAGGACAATCAGTGCACTGTTATTCTGGAAAATTTGTCTAATTTATAGATGGACAGATATTGTGAATATAAATTTTGAGAACAGACGATTTAGATTACTTATATAGTGATCTTTTAATTGGAATTTAAAACCCTTAGCTTGAAATTTGAATTTTTCATGATTTGGGCATGCTTATACGGTTGATACGTTATTATGTATGAAACCTATGAAAGTACAACTTTTTGCGATTTTTTAGGAGTTCGTCTCTTCCTTTTCTTCAAGAAAACCTTTTAAAACGTAGGAGTTTTTCATTTATCGTGCCACAAGAATCACTTCTAATAGTCAATGGTACGTGGGACCATTCATTTATCAAATTGTTTAATGGTTTCAATGCCCAAGATTCTTCCTCCTCCCAAAAAAAGGAAAAAAAGAGAAACATCTATTTATCCAAGACCCGGCCGTATCTAATTCCATAGCAACCAGATGGTAGATCCCAATTTCTCAGTATTTTATTATCATCTGTTTATTTATCTTACATCTCTACGGGAAAAAGAAAGGAAAGTCATTGATATGTTTTCAATGTTTTTTATTCATATGGAACAAGCCCACGAGCCTATCAATTATAAAAGCATCCACAGAATAGAATAACCTTAAATGGAAAAAAATGAAGTCAAATTAAGTCTTAAAAAAATAACAAATGCAAATCAAAATTAACTATAAAATACCAAATGAAGATCAATTAACAAACATGTGATTACTCGTAATTATAAACAGTAGCATCTCATAAGAATGTAGCTGGGATGCTAAGAAAATAAATAAAAATGGAATTACAGGTTAATGTATTATTAGTATTATTATTGTTTTAGAGGATGGCACTCCAACCGTATAATGCTAAACCAATTGTGACTACACAGCGTTTGAAACCCAAGTGGTTACCAGATTAATAGATACAATATTAAGCTTTTGCCTATACTGGGAGTGTCTATGACGGGAAACTTTGATGAAATTCAGACACGAGTTAAGAAATAAAATTGTTAAATTTCTCGTTATTTATCATTATATATCTATCCGTCTACACACACACACACGCACACACACATACACACGCACGCACACACATACACACACATATATATATATATACATATATATATATGTGTGTGTGTGAATGTGTGTATGTATGTATGTATATTTATGTGTATGTATGTGTTAGTAGGTGTGTGTGTGTGTGAGTATGATTCTTTATTACAGTTGTCAGGCATTATTATTATTATTACTATTATTATTGGTGTTATTTTGTTGTTGTTTTGTTGTTATTCTTGAGGATGTTGTGTTGATTTAACCAAGTAGTTGATTAAAATATTCTTTTTTTTAATTATCCTTCACGATTAGATGACCTCATTTGAAAAGGTCAATCTGTTGTTGTCCGTGAAATACACCAATGTTGATTCGAAGTTTATTTTTCAGTGTTATTTTAGGATGCTATTGTAATTTCACTTTTGATTCTATTATAAAACTGTGCGAGTTAACAAAAGTTATTATGCTTTGGCCTTTCAACTTTTATTTACTCTGGGAAAAAAGGCCACAAGTCATGAAAAATAGCTGTAAGTGAATTATGATATATGTAATCACAGAACTTGATGTAGTGGTGGCATTAAAGGTGCTGTAGCCTTTGTACAAGTACACGATGATTCACACGAAGGTCGTCCATGTTTTGATTCATTTCTCGACGAAGTCGAAGATGGGCATGTAAGCGATGGCTATTTGGGGAGACGTCTTCTTCTTCTTCTTCTTATTATTATTATTAGTGTACTTTAGTGTACCTCGCAGGTAACGGCCCCCTCACCAGGGAATGATTACTACTTCTCTCCCATACCCGAGGAACGCGGAGAGACTGGGGGTTAATTATACGTCTGACAATGGCGCTAAGCGTGACACACACACACACACACACACACATATATATATATAAATATATATATATATATATATATATATATATATATATATATATATATATATATATATATACAATATAAATACAGTAGACAGACACTTCATTGTCATTATTATTATTATTATTATTATTATTATTATTATTATTATTAATAATAGCTAAGCTACAATCCTTGTTGGAAAAGTAGGATGCTATAAACCTAAGGGCTCCGAGAAGGAAAAATTACCCAGGGAGGAAAGAAAGTAAATAAACTATGTGAGAAGTAATGAAAATATTTTTTTTAGGTATATCAAGTTTAAAAGTGTTGATATTATTCCGATGATATTATAAAAGTAAAATGAGTTTGAATTTCAGCTATCTTTTTTAGACTAAGCGATTGTGTGAGAAATTGGATATCGTTACTTGAAAACTGGTTTTGCGGAATGCGCTGTATTTGGGGTTTAGAAGAACTTGCTTTTATTCATAAACGATGATGGTTCCTATAGAAAGCTTTTCTCGTACACGTATAATTATCAGATTTTCGTTATTTTTATTAACAATTTCTGTAATTCATATGAAAATACTAGTTATTATCATCAGATCTTCTTTATAAGAATGCGAGTGAAAAAATTGATTGTGTTGTTACGAAAAGATAAAAAGTAAGTCATTATCGCATGCACGTTTATGGATTTGTGATGATGATTATTATAATAAATATATTTTTATGATTCTTGTCATTTGCGATCTTGGCGAATCTCTGTAAGTATAAACTCAACCACGAGACCTTTTGTTACTTTTATTTTTATCAGGAACTTCTAGTAACGAAGTTTCCTCCAAGTTCAGGTGGACATTTTATTCGATATTCTCTCTCTCTCTCTCTCTCTCTCTCTCTCTCTCTCTCTCTCTCTCTCTCTCTCTCTCTCTCTCTCTCTCTCTCTCTCTCTCTGTCAGGCTTGTTTGTTGTTTAATTAAATGT
>NC_090742.1:84847601-84855101 GCF_036898095.1 Palaemon carinicauda | reverse complement strand
TTCACATTATATAAAAATAGATTATATTTAGCTTTTTATGTAATTGAAGAGCTACCATTTGTATTTACTAGCGCTAATCTTACTATAATTATACTGTTTAGGATTAATACCTTCCTCCATGTCGATAAACTTGATTAAAGCAGTTTTTGATTCTTAGTGGCAGTGGCTAATCACAATGCTTTCACGTAGTCTAACGTTTCCCAATCCTTATTTACGTAAGTATGGATATAGCACCAAAACAGGGATTCTGAGGCCCACAACAGTAAAAGGTTAAAATAGTAAATATCTTGTGTTTGTGTACTCCAGGCGGTATTTGATTTAAACTTGTATTTGAATTAGTTACTCAAGACATATATTGATTTTTCTTAAGATAGTGAACGAGCGACTGATTGGAATAAAAGAAAAATTACAACTGAAGAATTGACCTCTCTCTCTCTCTCTCTCTCTCTCTCTCTCTCTCTCTCTCTCTCTCACATGATTATTTCAATAAGTCATGGTTAAATCTATCTTAAGTTTTTGTTTTGAAATTCAACTCGTTTTAATCTTGTTATAACCTCGGTTTTGCAATTTACTTGGCGTAAATGAAGGTTCGTTATTTTTTATGTTTTATTTAGTGCATTTAACACTCAAATTTATCTTGGAATTTGGAAATTCGTGCAAATGTGGAATAATTTTACACGCATGTGTTTAATGTATAGAAAGACCAAGGATTATAAAGAACTAAGATCGAATATGTCATTGTAGTACTAAAGAGAAATATGGAAAATATTATAGAGTGGAAATATAGAGTCACAGGGAATTTCGTTATTCTGTTAGGATTATTTAAAAGCAAAAGATCATAGAATAGGAATAGCAAATCCCATAAGGAAAAAATTTAACAGTTATTAGAAAAAATGAGAACTTGTGGAATTATGTGACTGAGCTGTAAATAAAAAATAGCAAACAAAAATGTAAACATTCTGTATACACCACGGATTACATAATTTTAGTACATTCCGAGTGGAACAAGCTAACCTAACCTCGCCTAGGAAGCCCGTCCCCTATTTTTGCCTCTGCCATCGTGCCGTAATTTTAACCAGTTTGCTTGGTGAAATCATATAATTTCCGTGTTCTTTTATACAAATGACAAAAATGATATTGATGATCAAAATATCAGTATAATACATGGAGAAATATCGATGAAGCTTGAATCCGTTTCTCTTTTGTAAGTCATGCAGATTGCACCAAGAATAGCAAACAGTGTATTATCTTTTTATTGATTTCTTCTTCTTCTTTCTTTTTAATCCTGGTCGTGTATCAGTGTAGTTCGACCCTGGGGATTACGATGCGAGGCATGGAAAGAGAGGGGAGGAGGAAGCCCTGGAGACATTGGCCCGGAAATTAACCAGGGATAGATATCGTCCATTTGGTTCAATCGACGACGAAAGTAAAGACTGGAAGCAATGCGATTGGAGAGTCTAAGCAAAGGAATGGGATTGAAATAGGAGAGAGAGAGAGAGAGAGAGAGAGAGAAAGAGAGAGAGAGAGAGAGAGAGAGAGAGAGAGAGAGCCCGGAAGTCAGAACGATGCTGTATCTACATTTTTCTTCCTTCCTGTGCCAGAGATGATAGGGTGGGATTGGGGGGCTGTTTGTTTGTTTGTGTGTGTGTGTGTGTGTGTGTTCTCCAACAACCCTCTGCTGTCTGGCAGTGGTAATCGTGACAGGGTTTGCTGGGGAGGAGTGATGGGGCTGCGGGGAAGGGAGTGCATTAAGAGTGGTGGCAAATGATTAAGATTGCAGCAAAGGCCGAGGCTCGTATGTTTTATCAAGAGGTTGGGCCGAATTACGTCACATTTTTTGTCATTGTTTGGCTATCTGCAATGCATTGTGCAAGGGGAACCCCCAGAGTCTTCGAGGTTTATCTGGTATTTATTTCTTTGCTGTTTTGTTATATATTTTCTTTTATTTTCTCGTCACGTTTTTGTTTTTTTATTTTCGTTATATCTTGAATTATATTTTTATTTTTTGCATTTTTTTTTCAATTCTTTATAATAGCGGTTTTCATTAGTTTTTTTTTTTTTTTGTATTTCAATCCACACTGTTTTATTGTTTTATATTTTCTATTCCCCTACATTTTTATTGTATTTGTTTTTACTAGGTGTTCTATTTTTATATCAGATATTTTTCTTATAAATTCCCAGTGATAGTTAGTGTGTGTTTACATTATTTCATTAATGTTCACTATTTTTTTTTATGTTTTATTTTTCCACGCGTATTTCATTTTTATTGTATCTGTTTTATACTTTTATGTAATATTTTCAGTTGTAAATTTCATTATAAAATTTTCAATTTACTTAATTCATTTTAGTTACTATGTAAATTTATGGTAAAGGAAAGTTGACATGCACTCTTCTATAATTTTCCCTACATTTAAATAGATGTGTGTGTGTGGCTGAAAGATGACCCATTTTTTTTCTAGTTAAGATAAATGGATTTTTGTGGCTCTTAGACGAACCGTTAAGCTCCAGGTATCGGAAAATGTTACAGAACTTCCATGGCAAAAGGCTCGTTTTCTTTTCTCCTAAAATACACAAAGGAAAAAGATTTGATTTCTGTGGATGAGTTGGAGAATTGGGATAGTATTCTATTTCATACTAATTCTATTCATGAGAGAGAGAGAGAGAGAGAGAGAGAGAGAGAGAGAGAGAGAAATAAATATTTATTAATTCTATGTATGAATGCCAATTTATTCTCTAAGAGATCGATATTTTGATAGATAAGAAGAGAAATATTAGCATCGGATATTATTTGTTTTAAAATAACATCAAAGTAGAGCGTGAGATTCAGGACAATTGGGATAAATCAATGAATATATTGTTTATTTTCTCTTAATGTTTTATTCATATGATAACCGTCAGCACCAGCTCGTAAGTAAATTGGTGGTCCAAGGTAACCTGATGTCTCACGTTGTTGTACGACTAATTAACACTTACGTTGCGACTAAATAAAAGCAAGAGGTCTAACAAGAAGACTTTTATTTACTGTTGTTTGCATTTGTTTAAATGACTCATATAAATAAAATTACTAATACCATGATTCCACACGTTTTAATTAGTGCGCACAATTCTGTTATCTATTTTTCACTGGTGGTCATTAAATGTGTAGATGCCTCGCTTTGGAAGTTATAAACCTTCTAGGGAAGTTCATAATAAATCCCTGCTAATTTTAAATAAGAATAAAGAAACAAACTTCCTAAAGTAATAAAGATCTTTTCCCTCGCTAGGATCCCTTTCTTGTTGTGACATTAGAAACTCGCAGCATTCTATAGTTTGGCTTATAGTGATAAAGTATTTTTTTCTACTAAGAAAAATTGTTAGGTTAATGGGAGCCGCTGATCTTTAAGTCTGTGCATGTTTGATAGGAACGACTTTTTTTGTCATATAGGAACATTGGTTGTAAATCTGTATAGCAAGAGAGCCGTTCGTGATATCCATGGTTAATATAGTGATAATCAGCAACGGAGGCTTTGTGATCTCAATAACGAATGCGTGCTATTTACAGAAAGAATATGCGCATATGTGTTTTACGGATGAAAGGTAAACTCCATCCGTTCTGTTATTTATGATTAAATTAGTTTCTTCCCTTATAGAAATAAACATTTGGATATGTTTTATTTCTTTTGTATATGTATTATTTTCACTCACTTTCAAACACATGTATAGCCTAATGTGTTAGTACGGAGACAGCTATTATTACTTGACTTAAATAAGTCGATTTTTTTTTTCAAGTCGGTCAATAACTATTTATTATCATCTATTACTCATGTTATCTCTCTCGATTTGATAATTTTGCTTTGCCGCCATCTTGACTTCATTCTTGATTGGCACATATTCCCAGTTAATTGAAGTAAGTGTTATAATCTTTTTAATTGTAGACACTTTTTCCCTATATTTAAACTATTCTCAGGTAGTAGTTTCTTATTTAACAAAGAATTAACTTTAAAAGTCAGCCGGTTGACCTCCCTCAAGTTCGCGTTAATCAAAGTTATCGTTGACTGTATTTCCCAAGTTCCTGATTGGGAAAGTGTTATTTAGCTGGTAATTTTCTGTCTCTTTGATTCAATTATTTGCTGGCCAAGTTGTCAGGTCATATCTTTTGCAATTTTCTCAATTACTGTTCCAGCCATTTCAATAGATCTACCCATCAATTAATATTATCTTACGCAAGCAGTAAATGATCCATTTATTTTACTTGCCAGTCTGTTTTTACCTACTGCTTCCAGTCGTTACAGCTATAGGCACCATGTACCCACTCAGTCATGGTCTGACTGCCATGCTGAAGACTTTCTTTCCATCTCCTACTACGTAGCCTCTACAACGTTTAGAACGCTTTCAAAGGGCTATAATCACTGGCTGCACCATCACTTACGCTTACTGCACGTCCTCTAACCGCTCAGAACGTTTCCTAGAAGGCTAAAATTGCTGCCAAATCTTTGCTCAGACAACCCATATAACGTTCACAACACTCCCAATATCCGCGAGACGAAAACCTTTAGATTCCAGTGTATGGACAGTATGGGTGTAACCAGGCGTATTGATTCCTTTACCTACTAAACTTTGGAATTCTGTGTCCCCTTCCAAAATTCTCTCATCCTATAATTTTGCATCCATCCAGAGATGCGTCTGTCATTATTATTATCATTATTATTATTATTATTATTATTATTATTATTATTATTATTATTATTATTATTATTATTATTATTATTATTTGCTAAGCTGCAGCCTTAATTGGAATAGAAGGATGCTTTAAGCATAAGGGCTCCAAAAGGGGAAAATAGCCCAGTGAGGGAAGGTAATAGATAAACTACAAGAAAAGTAATGATTAATCAAAATAAAATATTTTATGAACAGTAATAGCATTAAAATAGATGTCAAATACAAACTATGTAGAGACTTAATTTTTCCTTTTACTACCACTGAGAGGGAAATAAATAAAGATATTCTACCACTACCATTTATACAGCTCGGTGCTTACCCCCTCCCCCCTAGTCACCTCGATATCCCAGTCCAGTTCATGTCATGTTTTACCAAGATCCTCCTCCTCCGGCGACATGTTATTTGCCCTTTCATTCTTCTGCCATTCAAAACCTGAGTCATTCACGACTCAGATTGGAATTCTCGTGTTTTTTCTCTCTTTTCAGGCTGTAATTTTCTTTCACGTTCAAAATATAGTTAGGCTTATAATAATATTGCTCTCTACATTCTTCTTGCCTGAATAAAATTTCTCTCTCTCTCTCTCTCTCTCTCTTCTCTCTCTCTCTCTCTCTCTGTAATTTAGGTGGAAAACATCAGCGTCTTCATCCTTGCTCTCTTTTTTAATATACTGTATATACATGTGGGTCTATAAGTATACTATATATATATATATATATATATACATATATATATATATACATATATATATATATATATGTGTGTGTGTGTGTATATATATGTGTATATATATATATATATATATATATTTATATATAATCATCCGTTATCTTTCACTCCAAATAAAATTTGGCCATAGTATATAGGCCCGCCTTTTTCACTTTCAACTCATTTATTTTTAAGTAATGTGTTTGGAGTGAATGAGTACAGATTAATAATCAAGGCATGATAATTATATATATATATATATATATAATATATATATAGCTGTATATATGCGTATATATATATATATATATATATATTTATATATATATATATATTTATATATAATATATATATATATATATATATATAAATATATATATATTTATAAGGAAAGATATTGCGCCATTGGAAGAATATCAGAAACCCGTTCTTTATGAAGGTTTATATCCTCTCCTATTATCTCTGCGTATTGATGTCTGTGAGTGGAGGCAGGGACTACGTACAGCCAAAAATATTGAGATTGAGTAGTGAAATATTGAGTGATTTACATAAGAAATTGTCAGAAAAAAGTATCCTTTTAGACGGATGGCATCGCTTCTCTCTCTCTCTCTCTCTCTCTCTCTCTCTCTCTCTCTCTCTCAAGTGAAGCTTCTCTCTCCTAGACCACAAATCGATCCGATTTCCACTTCCTACCGCTATGACGTCACATGGGCTGCTGCAGCAGCCGGTGTTACCAAATGCCATTAAATGTACTTTGAAACAAGTTAATATACGGAGCAGTGAAAAATATGAAACTTTCTTTCGTTATTGAACGAGATTAGTGGAAGTCTCGTTGGTCACATGTTGTGTTTCTTATCATTCTACGCCTGTAATTAAAAAGTATCGACGAGTAATTGAACATTAGTATTGATTATACATTTTATCAATTATCGTGAATTGTGGGGAGGGAGGGCGACCATTTCTGTTCATCTGGTACGTTTATTTCGTGCTCTCTATCTCTGTAAGCAAAGGGGAATTATGTAAAGAGCAACTGCAAGAGAACGCAGATCCCTGAGTAGATCTTGACCTGGATGCTGCATCAACGCGTTGTCAACTAATATCTTGGGCGCAAGAGGAGGAGAGAGAGAGAGAGAGAGAGAGAGAGAGAGAGAGGTTATCAGGGGGTCACTATTAAAAAAAGAATGTCTTGAAAAGCCCAGGTATTTATCGATTAAGGAGCTTTCATTGATTATCTTCAGAAACTCGAGAGGCTTCAGGATGAATGGTGGGCGTGTCGTCAAGCTTTGCTCTACTCGAAGGGGTTTAAAACAGATGGATTAGGGACAGGTAGTCAGTGTGATTGTGGATATATATATAAATATATATATATATATATATATATATATACTAGAGAGAGAGAGAGAGAGAGAGAGAGAGAGAGAGAGGACCGACCGTAATTCAGTTCAATTTTGAGTTGGCCAAAAAATGCTGGAGTTTATTATACGTTGTGAGAGATATGGAAAATGGAGAAATGAAATCGGGAAGGTTTTGAGGTGTTGAGTGGCAAACTGGTAATTCATGTGTCTTTGCAGTAAGCTGGTGTTGATCAGGGGGAAAGAGAAAGAAAAAAACATACAGATTACGATAATCTGGCATTGCAATAAGAAAGAGATGAAATAAGAAAAGTGGACAGGTCTTGAGAGATAAGGTTAAAGGTAGATGGTTTGCGAGAGAGAAAAAAAAGGTTTGAAAGGCTTTAGGCGTGAAAAGCGGTCTTCCCTTTGTCCTGCCTTCTATTGAGAAGTTTCAATACTTTGAACCCATAATCCCTTTTTTTTTTTTATCCTTAAGGGCCATTCCTCCATTTTTCATTTCCAACTTCTATTTGTAAGGTAACTAACAGGGTTGTTTTTTCCCTCTTCCAGTCATTCTCGCTTTGTTTCTTTTTTATCATTTGTGATTGAAGACGATACACAGAAATTGGTCGATTTGTTCATCGGTTAAGATTAATTTTGCATAAATCTAGTTCGTTATGATTGGTTATTTTTCATTAAAAAACAAAACAAATTTTAGCTAAATACTCTGTTACTTTATGGTCATGAATCGTGATATAACAAT
>NC_090742.1:84845003-84847101 GCF_036898095.1 Palaemon carinicauda | reverse complement strand
GATGAAGTTTCAATACTTTGAACCCATAATTCCTTTTTTTTATCCTTAAGGGCCATTCCTCCATTTTTCATTTCCAACTTCTATTTGCAGGTAACTAACAGGGTTGTTTTTCCCTCTTCCAGTTATTCTCGCTTTGTTTCTTTTTATCATTTGTGATTGAAGACGATACACAGAAATTTGGTCGATGATTGGTTATTTTTCGTTAAAAAACAAACCAAAATTTCGCTAAATACTGTTACTTTATGGTCATGAATCGTGATATAACAATGAAATAATATCCAACAGATTTTGTAGATTTAAGAACAAAGCCTCAGAAGAATATTGGGAGTAGAATGGTAGGACAGGGTTAGAAATGAAACTATAAAAGAGATTACTCAAGTGCCATATGTGGATGGGATCATGGTGGTCGGTAAATGGAGATGGTTTGGCGCATGCTCTTGACACTCCCCAAAGAGAGATTAGTTCACAAAACTTTTAATCGGGCTCTACAAAGCACTAGAAGAGTTGGAAGACCCAGGTCTACATGGCTGAGTATTATGAAGCGTGAAGTAGGAGATGATGAATGGAGAAGTATTGAATTAAAAGCGCAAGATTGAGACTACTGGTGAAATCTAACCGAGACCCTTTGCGTTAATAGGCGTGGGAGGAGATGATCTCTCTCTCTCTCTCTCTCTCTCTGAGTATGATTCATATCGAAAGTTCTCCAATTTCATGTTGGTGGAGGCATCGTAGGGAATCTTATCCGTTTCCTCCGTTGAATCTGTCTCTCAATCCGTTACTGTTTGTCTCTTTACAAATCTGTATTATATCTTCTCCAGTACTTTAATATACTTTCCTATTAATAAAATATTAATGGAAGGAGAAAGAATTAATGAGGTAGAATTATTAAGGTATTTTGGGAACCATGATCTTCAATACATGGTCTTTAGAATTAATGTTTAGAGAAAGATTGAAAAAAAGAAATCAGACAGTGGCTAGGTTAAGAAAAATTAGGAAATCAAATCGCCTGAAATTACATATAAAATTCAGACTGTATATCAGTTGAGTGAGATCGGTGTTATTATATGAACATGAGTCGTGGTATAACAATGAAACAATATCTTTAAAACTTGTAGATTTGAGAACAAAGCCCTCAGAAGAGTATTGGAAGTTGAATAGCAGGACTGGATTAGAAATGAAACTATAAGAAAGATTACTAGAGTGCCATATGTGGGGACTGGATTAGAAATGAAACTATAAGAGAGATATACTAGATTGCCATATGTGGAGGAGATCATGGTGAGGGGTAGGTAGAAGGAGAGGGTTTGGGCATGCTCTTGGCACTTCGCAAAAGAGGTTAATTCACCAAACTTTCAACTTTGTTCCACAAGGCACTAGAAGAGTTGGAAATCCCAGGCCTACATGGCTGAGGAATATGAAGTGCGAAGTAGGAAATTATGAATGGAGAAGTATTGATTTAAAAGCTCACGATAGAGACGACTGGCGATATCTAACCGAGGTCTAATTGATATTTTAGTGTTTTTCAAGTATGCCAGATTTGTATTCTCTTCCTCTCGTGTGTACTGGATTATCAGTGTAAATGGAAAATGAATCCAACAAAGATGTGGTATGAAATGCATAAGAATGTAAAAAAACTTTTTGGCTTCGAATGAAATTTTCTTGTTACATCCTGATTGGCTGAATAAAAATTACCCTCCAAAAGTTGACCCATGGGGTTTGGTATAATCTGTTATAAGGGGAAGACCACAGTTTATAAGACATTTTATCAAAAGTGCAAATTGTTATCTTGTTGGTGCTAAGAGACCTACCACCCACCCTAGATCGCCCTTGGTCCCCTCGCTCGTATTGCCTATTACTTGTTTATTGCCCTCGAAGACTTTAGTTAGTTCTCATTATTTCGTTGCTATCCCGAGGACGAAAACCTGGTAAATGATGATAATGATGATGATGATGATGATGATGATAATGGCTTTCAGTGGCATTGCGGGAGACATAAAGCATTTTGATTTTAGAGATTTACCTTTGTTCGTTCCGTAATTAAAAAAAAAATGTCGTGTGCTTATTGCGAAAGTATTAGGGTAATGTGCGTGTATATATA
>NC_090742.1:84830003-84840003 GCF_036898095.1 Palaemon carinicauda | reverse complement strand
GGGGCGTTTAATTTTTTGTTACATAATACTAATAAGGAATCATCCATATACCAATAATCGTACAATGAATCCAGAGAGAGAGAGAGAGAGAGAGAGAGAGAGAGAGAGAGAGAGAGAGAGAGAGAGAGATGATACGAAGGCAAAAGAATTTAAGCAAACGTTTTAGTAGGTGATCAAAACGTGAGATAATTATTTGTAGGTCCACGTTGTTAAGGACATATCTGCTGCATATTTTGTACTATCGGATATATCTCTTTATCAGTAATTGGATAGATTTTGTGTTATTATTATTTAATGAAGATAGGTAGATTATAACAGATTCTGTAGGTTGAATTTTCTTTTCTGCATTCAACATGTATTTTATTAATCTTATCAGATAGAAGATGATTGAAACCTGAATTCTACGATTCAGCATCAAAATAATTTACCTTAAATTCACCAGAAATCGCTGTTGTAATATGTTATATGAATAACCATGCACTCAGTTCGGCACCGATATCCATTACATGCAACATTAGTGTCCTAATGGGCCGTAAATCTTTCCTGATAATGAAAAGGAAACTTGATTGAAGAACCTACAACTAAGATATATAAGACGAAGGTACCTGCATTTGTGTTTTTTTTTTTTTTTTTTTTAAAGATTTCGGCGATCACTGAATTATCCCCTTGAAGTAAAAAACTATGAGGATTCGTACCCTGGCGATTCGTACCCGGAAGGAAAGGCAATAGTGCAACATGGGTCCTTCGGAGAGAAGCCCCTGAACCCATACATTGGCATCGCGATTGAGTAAATCTGATTATTTCCCCATCTGTGTCAGCCTCTCCCCTGTTTTGATAACATGTCATCCACCCAAAGGGCTTAATTTCAGGTGGTCTTCCTCTGTTATGATATCGTATTTGTAAATATTTAGCATTTGATAACGCAAAGTGGTTAAGGGAATAAGTGTTTCAAGGTCTTGAACTAAACAAAATTAACCACTCAAAATTAAATCATGTCTCAGAGGAACTGAAAAAAACTAATTTGTGAAATTTTTTCATTAGTCTGATCAGTTTCAGAACGGAGTTCTTTCAGTTTATACCAAGTTAGATGGCAATACTTAAGAGTAAATTCAATATTCTTCCATAAGTGAAAATAATATATTAGTTTTTTAAGCCAATCGTGTTAAAGAAATTGATTTACTGTTTACTTTGTGTATATGTATGTATATATATATATATATATATATATATATATATATAAATTGTTTGTTATCTTATGTATATTCTCTCTCTCTCTCTCTCTCTCTCTCTCTCTCTCTCTCTCTCTCTCCTCTCTCTCTCTCTCTCTCTCTCCTACATCCACCAACCATCCCCCACAATCCTACCCATCTCGATCAACCCCACCCGATCCACCGCATCCCTCGATGGCCCTTTCAGAAGATATGAATTCAGGAAATAAAAGTCCTACTCAATATTGTTAGAGAATCTCTCTCCCCCATCACCAAGGAATGGATTAATTTCTTACATTTTTCTCATAAGCTTCATAAACATAAAGGATTGATTCAATAAATGCATGCGCACATGTAGAGAAACATGTTAGGTTTTACGTTCAAATAGGAATATGCATAAGCTCACAAACATATATATATATATATATATATATATATATATATATATATAGATAGATAGATAGATAGATAGATAGATAGATAGATAGATAGATATATATACTGTATATATACATATATTTATAAATATAGTTATATGTATATATATATATATATATATATATATATGTGGGAGAGGTTATGCTGGAGAGAGAGAGAGAGAGAGAGAGAGAGAGAGAGAGAGAGAGAGAGAGAGAGAGAGAGAGAATGTCTAAAAATACAAGTTGTGGATCGATTTGGGGGAGAGATGATTATACAGACTTATTGATGCATATTCAACTCTCATATGAACCGAAGCCTGCTTTATTATCTTTGCTTCGTAATTATGCATTCTCATTTGATATTATAACTCTCTCTCTCTCTCTCTCTCTCTCTCTCTCTCTCTCTCTCTCTCTCTGGTCTTAGTCTTGTTTATGAATTTAAGGAGTGCATCACTGGATATCTATTCCATAATCTTTTTGATATTAATCATCGTCAGCTTAAAGAGATTGACGTATTAAAATTTATTTTAAGCAGGATAATTTTTGTGGTATTGTATTTTCTATTTGTCGTTACTAATCATAAACTATCGATATTCCTTGCTAATTATTAGACTGCATGAATTTAATGAAAATTTCTATTACAATATTTGCAGAATATTTACATTTTTCCTCTTTCGTTTGTTAAGACTAATCATCCTTAATTTTTATAAGTGTGTCTTCCGCCAGGATGTTAAGAATAATTGTTTAATCACCATTCCTTGATAGAAAAATTTATGAGATTTATTTGCGTAAGTATTTTAATAATTTATAATTCTTCAGTTATTGTTATATATTTATTTTTTTTGTCGTAATCGTTATATCTTTTTTTTTAAATTACTTAGTTTTTTCTTCCATAATGTTCCTATAATTTTCTTTTATTTCACCGTCTTTGAGTACTAAAGATTTCGTTGGTGATATATTTATGTTATGATGTGCAAACAAAGATCAACCATTGCTTAGGATAGTTGTTAATTGATATTCGAAGGTTTTGGTTTCGTTATTTTAAGTTCTTAAGTTTATATACATCAGTTGTATGTAATCGTTAAAGTTTTTATTCGTAGGCTATTATTATGGCTATTGTTTCCTTCTAAATGCGTAAAAATAAAAATGAAGATAAGAGTATTTTCATTGAACAGAAATTAAAAGTTATCCTTACATGTTGTTCTTACGTACACAAAATAAAGGCTATTACTCAGGTGTCTTTTGTTTCTCAAATGATCATTAAGTGTCATACTGTAGTTTTTTACGACTCTGGTCTTTGAAGATACAATTACTTTAAAAAGGAACTCGAAGTATATTCTCTCTCTCTCTCTCTCTCTCTCTCTTCTCTCTCCTCTCTCCTCTCTCTCTCTCTCTCTCTCTCTCTCTCTCTTTGTAAAAGAGGAAGAACTAAAACAAGAAAGTCTTAGACGTACCAGGACCACAGATTAACTATATAATCTCTAACATTGCTGTTAGATGGAGTACAGTGGGGAGCTAAAAGGGTTTCTGGCTGATTGGAGAATTTTGTTAGAACAGGTTTTGGAATCGTAGTTGTTTTGTGTTTCATATTTTAATTGTTAACTCATGTATGTATTTACTACTAATTTATCAAGAACTAGGGGGCACTCAGCAGAGCGCAGACCTCCGCTTTGGCAGCTTATTTCTAGACCTTTTGCTCAACCTTAACCTAGACCTTTGACCTTACATGTATTAATTGGCGTGGATATTCATACACTCAAATATGAACCCAGTTTGAAATCTCTGTGACATCGATTTCCAACATTATGGCTGATTACGTGAATTGGACAATTTTCTTGACCTTGACATTCCAAAATTTGATAATTTCCAGCACGGCATACGTCCATGCAGACACAATATATATATATATATATATATATTCTATATATATATATATATAATGTGTGTATAAATATAAAAATATGTAGAGGAAGTTGTACTTTGCAAAATGTCTTTAAACTGGTCAAAGCAACAATTTATTTCGAATAAAAATCTTTTTATTAAGTATTTGTTTTTTGTCGCCATGTTGGAACAGGATGCGCCTGTATGAGTTCTGAAGAGAACATGGCTGCCACACAAATTGGGATGGAGATATTCTGTCAATTAATGCAATTGAATTTTCTTGTCTTTTCCTGGGGAGAGAGAGAGAGAGAGAGAGAGAGAGAGAGAGAGAGAGAGAGAGAGAGAGAGAGATCTGGAGCAATAATAGGGAGAAGTAAGATTGGCTGTTACTTCTATCACCATTCACTTTGTTTGTAGAAAATATTTCATTTTTATTGATTTAATTATAATTATAATTACTTCATCTGTAATTAATAGTATTTAATTCTGCTCTCCTCATCTTCTCTTTGCCTTTTTCATCTTCTTCCACATGTAAGCAATGTTTAAAATTCCTTGTAAAATTTAAGAAATGTTCTCTATTTCATGAGAATGTGAGCACATTATGAATGAAAATTGTAATGAATAGTTGAGATTGTATCCAAGATTATTTTAATTTTCGAAAAATAACTAAAGTTTTTGAGCTAGTTATTTATTATATGATTACGGTTCGTGATTTTGTGAATTGGTTAGGAGCATTGACGTATGCCTGTGGCAGCAAAAGAACCTCATTATTTACCTTTTTGAAATAAGATTCTATTTAAAGAAACGAGTCACTTTCAGAGCGGTCTCTGCGTGCTGACTCAATTCGATTCCGGGCGTGGGGCTATTGCGAGCAATGGGAATATTTTTAAAAAGAAAGTGTTTCGGTTCGAATCTCGTATAATGGAATGAAAAGGAAAATACCTTTTTTGACTTTGCACGAAAACAATTTTGCTGAAAGAAGATTTTGACGTCGTGTCTTCTTGTAAACTGAGGAAAAGGCAGATGAGTGTAATCCAGCAAACTCAAAGGTCAACGTTTGACTAATCAGTTTTGTTATTCACTTTCAAGAAGTGGAATTTTCTATGATTTACAGTGTTCTGGGAATCATTTCTGAGTGCAGATACTTCATGGTGGAAGAGATTGTGTATCGCCATGATCAGCAAGGTAGTACTAGTCAGGACCACCCATACTAGGTTGGTTTGTTGTGAGGGTTTAGACAAAAGTCTTTACCATCACCAATCGGCAGTGGCCAGCGTGGCGATGAAAATGGCCACACCCCAGACTTGACTAAAGACATGTGTGAGGCCTTTGTCCTGCAGTGGACTAGAAACTTCTGTATTTATTGTTATTGATGTTAAAAATCATTTAATCAGTCATGTCAGTCGTCCATTGATATGATGAACTCTTCTCCGACCGTTCTTATTTTGGGCAGGATATTGCCTCTATACCAATTTAAAAAGAAGAAAAACAAAAATAGAATAAGAACACTGAAGTAGACTTGGGCAGCATAATATTTTTCGTAATGTGGCAACTAAGTGCCTTCTTGACTTCATTTAAACGTTAATCTTCGCTTCCCAATTTCTAGCTGATTGAATCTCCATATTACTTGCCTTTCGTTGTTTGTATATTAGATTTGTCAAACCCTATGGATAGTAGTTTCTTATCTTCAGCGTTAACGCAAAAGAAAAACATCAATGGGTTCAGTCCAATTTTTTTTTTCAACGAAAGATGCCCAGTGTAAGAATTGAATATAGAACACATTATTGATGTTGGTAAACTTGAAAAATCAATGGGGTAAAAGATTATCCAGCACTACATGGACCTTCCAGTATTTAAGATTCACACACGTTAAGTTCAAACATTTGACACGTGACAATACGTCAGCAAGCGTGGCGTGCGTTTATGTATACGTGTGTATGTATATGCAAGCTCGCACACACGTACATCTGTGCAGTTTCTTTCTTGGCTTCAAGGCAAGAAGTATATACCCTTAAGGATGTTTGTCAAATGTACGTTTAAGGGCTTTCAAGGTACAGCTTTTAATATTTTGACGCATTTTTCTTCTACTGCTTTCATGCATTTTAGAACAGGTATTCTCCCCGAGGTGTATTCGCTCTTTTCCTACAGTTTTTTCTTTATTTTCGAGACAATTATCTTGATTTTTCTATGTTTGCCCCGGAAAGGGATCTGAGCCTCAATCAGAGAATTTTAGATTTGCCTGATAGTTTGTTTATAGATAATAACATTGTTCCTGTAAATATAACCTAAATTAGATTTGAGTGAAGTTTTCTGATTGTCCTCTGGCTGTGTGCGTTTGTTTTAGCGTCCACGCGTGTCTACATGTGTTGGTTGCGCTCGGGACAGCCAAGGACAATCAATATTGACTTGGCCATCCCCCTCTCTTCTCCTCCCCCTCCTCCTCAGTCTCTCTCTCTCTCTCTCTCTCTCTCTCTCTCTCTCTCTCTCTCTCTCTCTCTCTCTCTCTCTCATTATCATTATGATACTCATTACAATCCTTTCATATACTCCTCATCAGTTCCAACTTCCTAGTTATAGACTAGAATATAGTTTCCTTACATGAAACTTACGAGTATATCTGAATCTCTGTAATAGTGCTTAAAGTCTCAAAGCTTTGTAAACTTCTCACCTAAAAGCCCTTGAGTATAAGGTTTGTTAAAAAGGATATAAGAGAATTGAGAACCGGAATTTCTTCGGGATATAAAGAAAACAAATTAAAATTAAGAAAGGCCATAAAAGACGAGTAAGAAATCGAACAAACTGAAATTTTATCGTATCAAAAAAGAGAGAACATGAATGTCATAAAGAGAGGATGATTTCAAAGGAAACGTTAGAAACTATCACTAAATGTCCATTTCATGAATATACCAATCTTTTTATGTTTTCATCATGAGAGATATCTGTAGATGGCATGCAAAAGTTTAAAGATAAAAACATCACAAGATGAAAGAATGATTTCCATAACAGTTTACTTGGAGACTGAAGTTTAATGAAATTCCATTCAGGTTGAACAAAATATCCAATCATACACAATTGGTTCCTGGATCTTATTATGACTAAAGTTGTCCCTTAACATTGGACGCCAAGGTCTGTTGCGAGTTTCATTATCGTATGGATTTTACGATGACGGGGAATCAACCCTACGCTCAGCCTTCCTCTTTTCTCCGGTCCATTATCCGACACGTTTGTAACTAATGGGAGAGTATAGAAAGATTTTTTTCTATTTCTTCTGTTTTGGAAAACCCATATAATTATTTTGCTTGCAAAATATATTTCAAGAATAAATCATCAATGGCGAGCATTTTAATATTTATTTTGTCTAGTGTATATCAGTACACCCCTGCACGCGTCAATACACACAAATGTGTGGGTATGCTTGTAATGCAAGTATACTGTATAATATGACGCATTGTAGTGTCATAGTGACTGTTTGCTATTTACATATATCCATATGAAATATGATATCCAATTGAGTATTAAATATAATTTCCAGTCTAGTGGACTGCATGTAAATGTAGTGTGCACCTCTCTCTCTCTCTTCTCTCTCTCTCTCTCTCTCTCTCTCTCTCTCTCTCTCTCTCTCTCTCTCAACAAACGACTTTGATATGAAACCTGGATTTTGAGTCCTTTATTGTTTTTTATTTGTTTCAAGAAAGAACATAACTTAGACGGTAACAAAAGTTAAAGTAGTTTTAAAAAGTGAGGAGAGAGGGTGTGGAAAGGCGTGGCATGACCCAGAGGAACTTCTGAGAGGAAAATGGGAGCAAGAAATCGGGGGAAGTTAGGGAATTAATGGAATAACAGAGGCAACAGTAGAAGCCTCGAGGGCTTACTGGAATTGGATCCGGGAAACATTTGTTTCATAAAGATGTTGAAACGTTGAAAACGCCCCCGTCCCTTGTTCAGGTAACGTTCACAGGGGAAAATAAGTAACGTAGGGGAAAGTAAACTGGAGTAAGGCAATGAGTTGTTGGAAACATAATCATATTGTGTAACCTTTTTTAAATATTAAAGTATTCAGAGTCTCAATTTTCTAATGTCATTGCGCGCGTACACACACGCACACACATATATATATATATATATATATATATATATATATATATATATATGAATATATATACATATATATATATATACATGAATATATATACATATATATATACATGATATATATATATATATATATATATATATATATATATATATATACATACATATATTAAAGAAGAGGTCATTAAACACTACCAAGTGAATTTAATTGATATGATACGGCGAGGATAAGAAGAGAAGAAGAAGACTCAGATATAGGTGGCTGTGTATATTTGGTCTGGTCAGGAAAAGCCTTCTTTGCCTTTGCAGATGTGCATCAAAACAAAGAGATAGAACAGAGGTCAAAGATGTTATAAGTACTCCTTCGATGTAAAACACACACCAAAAATCTTATTAGGATTTTATAAATCATAACATTACGAATGTATTTCAATGAATGTTAAGAAAGGATTATGATTACTCTGGTATCCTGATATAAAGGTTAATAAGGGCACCAGATAAAAACTCATATTCTAAGAAGTGTCTTGTGGGATAATAAGTTTGCTATAGCTATAGAGCCCTTGGACAAGGTTGAAAATATATGCAAAGTAACTGTGGAAGACACAATCAGACAAACAGTGATTTGATGAGATAGAGATAGAAATAAAATAGAAACGTTGGCATGATAGACAGACAAAAATAAAACAATGGATTCGTGACAATATAGCCTGCTTAACTTCAACAATAATGGGATTGCGAGAGAATTCTTTTAAGCCGAGACGATTTGTACTGGTTAAGAAAGAAAAGAAAGAATAAATTATTTAATTGATGGAAATATAAAATCGGATTTCAAGAGAGAGAGAGGAGAGAGAGAGGAGAGAGAGAGAGAGAGAGAGAGAGAGAGAGAGAGAGAGAGAGAGAGAGAGAGAGAGAGAGAGAGAGAGGAGTGGAGTGGGGCGTAATAGATATGGAAATGGGATTACCTAGCAGAAAGCCTCAAGGCCTAAAGGTTACTGCCCAGACCATCAGATTTATATTTTAATCCTGTTAATCAGATGCTTACTCAGGGATCTGCTTTGAGTCTATTCTTGTTCCACGTTGATATCGACACACTTTCATCAGAATTAAGGAACAATGAAGAACTGAGAGACTTGATGTTTGCTGATTATTTTGTCTTTATAGCTGACACAGAAGAACTGCAAGTAATGTTTTTAGCAAATAGTGGAACCATAGAAATGAGAGGATTGAAGGCGAACGTTGAAAAGACAGAGCTATTGGTTAGTAGTAGAGAAGGACATAAAGAAGTAAACATTCAACTGGAAAATGGTACATTGCTGAACAGAACAAACAGTTTAACTACTCGTGATCAATAGTAACAGAGGAGGAAGGTACTGAAAAAGTAGAAAGACAGAGAATGAAAGATGCATGGCGAAAATAGAGAGAAGTCACTGGAGTTGTTGTAGGCCCGCACTATTATATGGGGCAGAAACTTTGGGCTGTAAGAGGAAAGAGGAGAGACTGCTGAAAGAACTGAGATGAGTATGATAAGATGAATTGGTGGAATATCACTATTGGAAAGGAGGGAGAGTCAATATATAAGGAGTAAATGTGGTATATATAATGTAAAATAATTAGGCTATGGGAGCTCGTCTGAGATACTATGGCCATGTATTAAGAAGGAAGGTGGTGGAACCAATCAAGAGAGCCAAGAAAGTGTCAGTGATGGGGAGGAGGAGTGTCGGGCGTCAGACAATCAGCTGGATGGATGTGGTGAGGAGGGGTATGGGTGTTGTGGGAGAGAGGGAAGGAGGTACAATGGATAGAAATAAATGGAGAAAGTTGACTGGAGCGGCCGACCCTACTATACAGTGGAACTAATAAGGTTGAAGGCAGACGATATATGTTTGTGTGGTTAAGTACAATTTTGGGTTACTGACAACTGATCACTGTAGCCAGTCTTGGTATATACTATCTGGTTGTAGCTTAGCAGGTAATAATAATAATAATAATAATAATAATAATAATAATAATTATGATAAATACATTTTTGTTTGAAATTATATGAAAAATGTAATAAATCGAACTTAGAAAATGAAGAGGCTGGTCTTTTCTTCCACTGGAAAATCCGAAGTTCAGCCTTTCCAGTAATATTGCAGAGATTAGCATTAAAGGGTTTATGAAAACTGTAATAGGTATTGCATTAAAGTGACATGTGATTGCCGTTGTTATTTCGCCTTGCGTCGTTGTTTATGCTTGTATATATTTATACATTCGTTGATAGATCTGATGTTTTTTTCATACAATGTTCTTTAGTTCTCTTTTTAGGTAACGATATTTCTGTTGGAATTTGCTCACAGCGTTAGTTACCTTTTCAACAATGATAATGATACTGATAATAATAGTCATAATAGTGATAATAAT
>NC_090742.1:84820003-84822503 GCF_036898095.1 Palaemon carinicauda | reverse complement strand
CTTTTGTTTTGTATTTATTATAATAAATATTCTCCTTTAAATAGTCGATATTGAACCTAGTAATATGGTCTCATGTGCGACAGACAAGACTGCAAAACATGAATGATTGCCGAACCTTGGTGTCACTTGATAGATGAAACTGGGAGAGCCCATGTCTTAGATTTATGGACAGACTAAAACAGATGTGATGCTCGTTTCTTTCTAATATTCATTGAGACAGTTATTAACCTTGCATTTTGTTTGGTTGTAAATAAGTGTTGTTTATGTTTGATGGAATTTGAAGCAGTTATTATTATTATCATCATTATTATTATGATTATTATTATTATTATTATTATTATTATTAGTAGTAGTAGTAGTAGTAGTAGTAGTAGTAGTAGTAGTATTTTGTAAATTAATTTTCTTATAATTAATATTAATTCTATTTTCAATGCAAATGAGGTCTTACCTGTTTCAAAAAATTATATTTAATAACAAAAGAAAACAAATTATTTTTTGATCCGTGAACTTCATGAAACTATATGAGAGATTACTCGAGTGCTATATGTGGATGAGATCATGAGGAGAGCTAGATGGAGATGGTTTGGGCATGCTCTTCGCACTCCTCAAGTTCACCCAACGTTCAGGTGGGCTCCATAAGGGACTAGAAGAGTTGGAAGACCCAGGCCTACATAGCTGAGGACTATGAAGCGCGAAGCAGATGATGATGAATGGACAAGTATTGGATTCAAAGCTCAAGATAAAGGCGGCTGGCGAAATCCAACCGAGGCCCTTTGCGTCAATAGGTGTAGATGATGATGATGATGATCTTCATGAAATATGCTTTAAAGTCTAAAATAATGTGTAGACTGCTAGATGTTATTTGGACAGTCATAGCCATTTGTGGTTATAAGCATAGCATATCGATTTTTTGCGTATCGGATTGTTGTAAACAAAATTTCTGATATTTTTTTTTTACCCGAAATAAAATAAATGCGTATCAGTATTTCGTTATGCAGAACATATGATACTTCTCCTTATTTAATGGATTGCGTCATCTGAAAAAAAAGAAAAAAAAAACTTTTATCAAGACTACAAGCCAAAATTTAGTTTTAGAAACTTTACCAGGTAGATGTTAGTTTTATATTTTGCCACTCAGACGCTAGCTTCCAAGGCAGTCGTAACAAGAGCTTTCATCCGAGAGTATGCTAACTGGGTGTTTTTATTTCTTTTAGCCTAAAGTTCATTTATATATTAGACACTTTCATCCAAGATTACATAAACGTGGTGGTTTGATTTATTATTCTAGCTCAAAAATACATTTCGATTACTAAATGGGCAAAAGGTTTCTTTCTATGCCTATAAATGCTGTTTCTCTAACATACATTTTGCCTCGGTTCCACAAGGCCGATGTTTAGCGACAAAGTTATAGAAGCTGGATGATCGTTTCAGTGCTCCATGGAATCCTCGCACAATACATGTTTATTATTTTGCCCACGTACGCAGTTACTAAGGAAACGTACACCACACATTTGTTCTCGTTGTTGGGTTAATTGGACTTTATTTGCCTCGACGACCGCTGTTTCTGGAAGATTTGGTTCTCCTTTATTTAACCGATATGGGCCTCGCTAAATCTGCATGATGCCAGAATTAGGAAATATCAACGAGAGACTCTTAGCAGCATTAGATATGGGAGTACAAATCTCCATTGTCATTTTAGAAATTCTTTGTTGTGTTAGCTTCTGTAAGTGTCCCCGTTAATACGGTGTTGCTGTGTTTTGTTGTTATAATGTCAATTATTTGTCAGTTAGATAGATTCTGTATCCCCTTTTTTCAAAATTGTGTGCACAGGTGCTGCTTTGACACATTTGAAAGAAATAATTTTTGTTTTTTAATTAAATCATGCAATTATTGCAAAGGAAGTTTTAAAACCTAATTTGACAGCAAACTTGTCATTTGAATTCGTCTACCTAAGTGATGCTTTAACATAAAGATACCATATTTTTCATTTTTATTTCAATCAATGTGTACTTTATTCATCCCATGTGTAATTTAGTTAACCAGTTCGTCATAAACTGAAATTTTAAGAAATAGATGCAATTGGAGTATCCAGTTTCAGTACTTGCATCCTACATCCTAAAATGATAAATTGATTAAGAATTTACATTCGTGCACTTACTACAGTCTCTTCATTCTCATTCCAGTATTTGGCGGGGATGTGTGGAGTGTCGTATTTCCATTTCAGTAATTGTCAAGGCTTTGTGGGAGTGGAGCAGTTCTCTTGCAATATCTAGCAGGGCTGTGTGGGAGTGGTGCATTTCTACTTCAGTATTTGTATGGGTTGTATGGGAATGACATGCAACTCTCCAATATGTAGAAGGGGTGTCCTGTAGTGGTGTATTTCCATTTCAGTATTTCGTAGGGGTGTGTAAAAAGTGGTGGACCATTTACTTTTAGCATGGCAGGCTGTGTTGGGAATGTTCAGGTACTTGTTAGATCGATTTGGCTGCTATTTACGGAT
>NC_090742.1:84812503-84815003 GCF_036898095.1 Palaemon carinicauda | reverse complement strand
TTGACAAAACTGATTAAGAAGTCCTAATTTATTAATAATTCCATTCCCAGACGTAGATAATATGAGAGTGTCATCCATCAATACAAGAACATGTAGCCACAACAGGAAACCATCACGACCACAATCATCTTTAATTAACTTAATCAAATCATTAACAAATAATACAAAGAGAATACAGCAGTTCCTATAATGCTACGTGTGGCATAATACATCGCTACTAAACCAGTAATCATCACTGCCCCACAACCCAACCGTTTAAGCACACAAAATAACGTATTTCTAGGCACACGTCATAAGCTTGGAAAAAGTCTACAAAGGTAACAAATAGAGGTAATTTTTTTTCCTTTAAGCCAAATCAAGTAGTATTCTTAACGTTACTACATGTTCAATGCATCATCTTTTAGGTTGTCCGACAGCCTGTTCGCTATAATGAGTAAACCATTGCATTATACGGTTGCATAAGACCATGTCATAAAACTTTTAAATTACGTTAATTACATTAATTCCACGATAATTAACAGGTTGCATACGATCACCACGTTTGAATATTGTAACTAACCTAGCCAATTGCCAGGGAAGGGGATAACGAGCTGAAGAGAAAATGACATTAAACAAAGAAGTCAACATCATTACCCACTGAACTGGTAATACCTTGAAAAGCCCTGGACATAATCCATCGGGTCCTCCAGATTTGTCGGACTTTAGTTTGTGTATTTGAGTTTTCACTTCGTTTTCTGGGATCTCATTATCTAAAACAGGGATTGTAACGTTGTAATCACTCAGATCAATTCGGTTTTCTGGTAGTCTCGTAGGATTAAAAAGTTTTTCATAAAATTCCCTGAATTGTTCATCATTAGGACGAATACAGCTATCGTTCGTTTCCTGATATTGACCTTTCCAATCTATGGCTTGCCAAACCCGAGCATTATCATTATCATTCAACAACCTATCCCATCTTTCTAATGATTGATTGATAACATTACTTGATGGAATGATATATCTGACTCTACTGATTTGACTACACTCATACAAAATATTTGACACTGAATTAACATATTCATCAATATTATCATGGTAAATAACAGGTAAATCCCTTCCTTAGAATATGATTACGAAAACTCTCTACATTTATTTCATCAAATTTTATAGGTCTCTTAAAAAAAGTATTGTTGGATATATTAGTATACGTAGTGGCATGGTCTCCTAGATATTTAGCACGTCAATACAAGGAATGCACATCATTTATAGAAGGGTGTAAAGTCAAAGAAATCGGGGCATGATCCAAAGGTAAAGAAATATCTTGCCATACATTGAAATTACTTAAATATTTAATCAAACTTTGTGTGGATATACATATTTCCAATTCCGATTTCCATTCATATCCACTTCTATAAGTCAGTTTGCTCCTTTAATGCTGATCTACCCTTTAACTCAACGCATACCGCAGGAATAGCAAATGCATTATCATTGGGAACTACAACTGAATCATTTATAATTGGATACGTACGCCCATGCACACCAGGAATATCAATACAAGTAATGAAGTTACGAATGGAAGCACCAAAACGTGTGTTCATGTCTCCAAGTATCACACATTCGTACTAAAACCTGCAGCCTTAACCTTTTCCAGTATTGCAATAAGTGCTGGGTTGAAATACTGTGAATCTGATGGAGGGATATATATGAATCCAAACTTAATGTCCGGCGAATAGGACAGGCGTTCCTACACCTGACTTTCAATACTCGTGTCGACACTAATTACCCTAATTTGCAATGATCCCCTTATCAGTAGAGCTGTGCCACCTTTATGTGTACCGCCACTAACGGCACTCTTGTGAGATACATATCCAGGCAGTTTTTTATTTCGTTAAGACCTATCACATCAAACTGGTACAAAAAGTTATATACTGAGCTCTTCTCTAATTTAATTCTTGCTCCGTTGACATTCCATGTGGCTACCTTAGTTTAGGTACTTGTGGTCCTATTAAAAGGGATATGCATTCCACTGGTCAATAACTACGTCATTACAGTATATCTTCCTTTCTTTCGAATCTAATCTAATGATGCATCCAATTTTTCAGGTCTATTTTTCTCTGCCATTTCAACCTCTTTCAATCTCTTCCAGCCTTTACGCTCTGCAAGATGAACATCTTTCTTTACAAAAATCCGTTCGAAAGGATCCCCAACTTTCTTAGTTTCTTAGTTTTACTGGATATGCGATCACGAACACCCTTCGCATCAAGTTCAACAAGGATTGGCAGTTTTCTGCTGCTACAGTATTACTATACAGTAATACTATTGATTTTAATTACCAGGAACAAGCATTAATTTTAACTTTGAAGTTTCTTGTTTTTTATTCTCTTTTTCTCTTTGTTTTTTCATATCAAACCAAGTTATGATACGTTCTTTGTAATTTTAGAGAGAGAGAGAGAGAGGAGAGAGAGAGAGAGAGAGAGAGAGAGAGAGAGAGAGAGAGAGAGAGAGAGATTCATAAACTAAT
>NC_090742.1:84805003-84807503 GCF_036898095.1 Palaemon carinicauda | reverse complement strand
ACTTCTTTATGTCGGTCATCTTCATTCAAATCTCATTCCAGATGTATGATCAAGTAATAATGGTCCCAACGGTTAAATTGGTCAGTTGACTGTTCGACTTATAAAACTTAGACATGTCATCTCCGGCCAAAAAGGTTTATTGAAACGATCAGGACGAAATTTTACATTTACATTCTCAATAAAGGTAGTAAAAGCTGTATTTTGATTTTTTAACTTTTGCATGAATTTGGTCTTCAATGTCTTCGAATCTCACAGTAAATATCTTCAATGTTTGCGAATTTCACACTAAAATTCTTCAATGTCTGCGAATTTCACTCTAAAAATCTTCAATGTCTGCGAATCTCACACTAAAAATCTCCAATTTCTGCGAATCTCATGCTAAAATTCTTCAATGTCTGCGAATTTCACTCTAAAAATCTTCAATGTTTGCGAATCTCACACTAAAAATCTTCAATGTCTGCGAATCTCACACTAAAAATCTTTAATGTCCGCGAATCTCACACTAAAATTCTTCAATGTCTGCGAATTTCACTCTAAAAATCTTCAATGTTTGCGAATCTCACACTAAAAATCTTCAATGTCTGCGAATCTCACACTAAAAATCTTTAATGTCTGCGAATCTCACACTAAAAAAATCTTCAATATCAGCGAATCTCACACTAAAAAATCTTCAATATCAGCGAATCTCACACTAAAAATCTTCAATGTCTGCGAATCTCACACTAAAAATCTTCAATGTCTGCGAATCTCACACTAAAAATCTTTAATGTCCGCGAATCTCACACTAAAATTCTTCAATGTCTGCGAATTTCACTCTAAAAATCTTCAATGTTTGCGAATCTCACACTAAAAATCTTCAATGTCTGCGAATCTCACACTAAAAATCTTTAATGTCCGCGAATCTCACACTAAAAATCTTCAATGTCTGCGAATCTCACACTAAAAATCTTTAATGTCCGCGAATCTCACACTAAAATTCTTCAATGTCTGCGAATTTCACTCTAAAAATCTTCAATGTTTGCGAATCTCACACTAAAAATCTTCAATGTCTGCGAATCTCACACTAAAAATCTTTAATGTCCGCGAATCTCACACTAAAATTCTTCAATGTCTGCGAATCTCACACTAAAATTCTTCAATGTCTGCGAATCTCACACTAAAAAAATCTTCAATATCAGCGAATCTCACACTAAAAAATCTTCAATATCAGCGAATCTCACACTAAAAATCTCCAATTTCTGCGAATCTCATGCTAAAACAGGTAATTGGAGATTCCCGAAAACGACGTTACTGGAACTACTTTAGTCATGATGTGATTCCTTTGCTCAGATCGAGGATGGGGATCAGCATCCAGTGTAAACATAAATATTAACCTTATAAATCACATGGACTATTACGATGATTACGACCAAAATCTTGACTGCGTGGCTTCCAGTGTCATCAGCGTTAAAAAAAAAAAATATATTTTTATTAATGTTTTTACCTTCTTGATTAAATTATAGTTTGAAATGTAATTGTGTTGTTATTGCTGTTGCTCTCTTATGTAGTCGCGTTTCATTTATAAAAAAGACGATCTCTCAACTAAAAGGCCAACTATACTGTCTACACTCTACAGTATAATTTACTATATCAGTTGAAATGACTCGGAACATTCCCCTTACTTATAAGTGAACCCTTTTAACACTAGTCTTCGACGCTTGACTCATTCTGATTAAAGCAGAACCCATCCTCTCTCTCTCTCTCTCTCTCTCTCTCTCTCTCTCTCTCTCTCTCTCTCTCTCTCTCTCTCTCTCCCCCAGACAAACAAGCGAAACCTTATATGTGCTTTGGGATTATGTATGTGGCTGCTATGCCACACTTTTTTATTTAAAAAATTTATTGCAACATTTTAAAATTATATAGTTGAAATTTTAACATTTCCAATATGCTGAAAATTGATTAACAGAATTATGTACGTTATTGTTTAAATATCTTAAACTATAAGATATGCCTTTAGAAAATTAATTCACAAACTTTTGATACTCTGTGTCTTGTATACCTAAGCATACGGTGACCATGGCCACCTTAATTTGAATAATCGATATACTCCTACTGAATAGTTAAAAACCGGAAAGGGTTTGTTGCCCTTGATTATATAGCTAATACCCATGTATTCATTTACAGAGGTACTTATGACTGCTCTCCTTTCCTGACACAGGGGAAGTCTGTATGCCTTGGCAGTCGACGTGATCGTATTCCGATAAGATTCTATTTTCCTGCCAAGGGTTGTCTCGTCTTCTGTTTATTTTACACTTCTGCATTCTCCTTATAGTTCTTTTTAAGCGAAATAATCTCTCTCTCTCTCTCTCTCTCTCTCTCTCTCTCTCTCTCTCTCTCTCTTTCTCTCTCTCTCTCTCTCTCGAGCAGTCTGATAAAGCATAGTATTTTAGAGTACCAAATGACCCGAAACCACTTTTGATTTCCCCCTTGTCAAGAGAAAAAATGGGGTTTACCGTGATTA
>NC_090742.1:84770003-84800003 GCF_036898095.1 Palaemon carinicauda | reverse complement strand
ATGGATTAATGGAAATCGGTGCCGTTACTAATATTGCTTAGTTTTATCATCAAGTTTTACACTTCAGTAGGTTATTATGGGTATAGACATTCAACTTCCGAATGTCTTTGATCTATTAATGTGGTATCCTCAACTTAACCCTAGTTATATCATTACTAGGATAAGTGGCTCGTTAAAAATGACGGCTAGATATTTAGATAGATATACACACACGCACACGCAGTCCCCCCTCTCTCACCAGATTATGACTACTCCCTATCTCCTCAATAAAATGGACGGGGAGAGCTGAGCGCGCGACCGGAAAGAATATTTATATATATATTATATATATATATATATATATATGTATATATATATGTATATACATATATATATATATATATATATATATATATATATATATATATGTATATATATATGTATATACATATATATATATATATATATATGTATATATATATATATATATATGTATATATATATATATATATATATGTCTATATATATATATATATATATATTGATATAGCCCAATACTTTTTCTTTATTATATAGGGGAGATTCCCTAAAATGTTGCAGTAACTTTGATTCAGTCATCTTCCACACTTGTGCATATTCTTTCGATAATAATTCTAATGTATCTCCATTTAACAAATGGAGATCGGAAATTGGCGGAATATAGCACAAATGAGGCTGTGCTTGGGAATGTTAAAGCTAAATAAAATGTTGATATCCATTCCCAGTCCCCATGTCTTTAACATTGTGGCTTTTCGCTGTTATGAATTAACTCTCTCTCTCTCTCTCTCTCTCTCTCTCTCTCTCTCTCTCTCTCTCTCTCTCTCTCTGAAAACATATTGCGTTGGCCCAGACTTCCCGCGTTTTTACAAATCCAAAATCGAAACGAGATAAAACTGTTGTCCTCCAGGGGTTGGTAGTTCTCTACGCCCTATTGTGCTGACCACTGCCGCTCACATCAGCATCTTCAGCGGCTTTATGTTGGTCATTGCCTTTTGAAGGAAGATCTTGGCTTGGGTCCCAGATTTTGCCCAGCGGTGTCCTCTGCTGCATAGTAATGGCCGTTCGAGATTGCGGGCTCTCCTTTCCCGTAAGGTTAATGTGTGTTGTGTGTGTGTGTGTGTGCGTGTGTGTGTGTGTGTGTGCGTGTGTGTGTGTGTGTGTGTTTAATATCCGTTAAGGCCTAATTGTAATGGTATCCTTTTTTATTTATGTTTCGTAAATACGCTTTATTGGCATTATCTTAGTTTGCGTTTACCTTTTTTTTAACTTATTTATATGGTAAGCTAATTGTATTACCTAACGTTGATATTTAGTATTTGTCATGCCAAGCTGTATAGTTTATTGTTGCCTAAACTATCTGGTAACTTTCAGTGAAAATCAACTACCTGCTAAAGGTACTTGTACTTGGGTCACTCAAAGGAACCTTGCTATTTACCTATAAGCCAAATTTTCATGTTTGTATCTTGATAATGGTCATCAGAATGAAGCTACTATAGAAGTAGTGAATGTCTGTTTATTATTGGTAGCTTGATAATGCTTATCACATTAAAATGAAGCGAGGAGAGGAAATGTTGGTACATATTGGTAGCTTTGGAAATGCTCATCAGAATGAAGATAGAAGAGGAAATGTTTGCCTATATTGGTAGCTTGATAATGTTTATCAGTATGAAGCTAGAAGTGAAAATATTTGTCTGTATTGGAAGATTGATAATGTCTATCAGAATGAAGCTAAAGGAGGAAATGTTTGTCTATATTTGAAGCTTGATAATGTTTATCAGAAATGAAGCTAGAGGAGGAAATATTTGTCTATATTGGAAGCTTGGGTAATGTTTATTAGAATGAAGCCAGAGGAGGAAATGTTTGTCTATATTGAAAGCTGGATAATGTTTATCAGAATGAAGTCAGAGGAGGAAATGTTTGTCTGTATTGGGAAGCTTGATAAGGTTTATCAGAATGAAGTTAAAAGTGGAAATGTTTGTCGATACTGTTACCCTTGATAATGCTTATCAGAATAAAGCTAGAGGAGGAAATATTGTGGAGATCCAGGTCTACGGCATAAATGATCATAGAGAAAGACAATATGGGATGATGATATTCTTATTCCCGAGACGTGCATAAGTTCTCAAATAAGAATAGCTCACTGTAGTTACAGCTATTGATGTTAATTAAGTTTTCCTTTTATGAATAAGACCTGGTCAGTATTTGAATGGATAACTAAAACTAATGCTCTGAAACTTGCAGACATTGGGAGTAGAGTGTAAAGTGAGTGGCAATGGCTCGTGATGAGGCAGAGAAGCCAATAATGTGAGTAAAAAAGCACTCAATATAACAAGAAAAGGGATGTGCAACTCAAAGAAGAGTCCATGCATAATCAAACCTAAACTAAGTACACAGTGATTGGTTAATGCCAATATATACATTTTAGTAATAATTCAGGCGTATCCTTTTCAACATTTAAAGTTGGGTTTGAAACGTACCGTGTGTATTGTATGTATTAATCACTTTGTCATCGCTTCATGTGATCGATTTGGATGGAAGAATATTCTTAACCTACTTATTTACAATATGCAAAATACCCCCTGTAAAAAGGTCTACTCTCTCTCTCTCTCTCTCTCTCTCTCCTCACTCTCTCTCTCTCTCTCTCTCTCTCTCTCTCCTCTCTCTCTCTCTGCTGAGGCTCTGACCCAATTCCTGTAAATTGAATCGAAGTTTGAGTAACACCAATGGAAACTCCGGGAAAGGTTAGCTTTCATTTTGAGAGAGAGAGAGAGAGAGAGAGAGAGAGAGAGATAATTCTAAATTTGAGCGTAATCTCTTGAAGAGAGGAAGACAGACTCTATTATTAGATCTTGGGAATTTCGAAAATGGCCATTAAGCGTAAAAGGAACGCACAGGAACCTAGTTATCATTATAAGAAAAATGTTAAGAGGACATAGTATAGTTTGGTGTTAATGGCAGCCAGATGTTGACATTTGAAGGAAATGGACCTTGTGATTTACAGAGAGTCACATGAAAAAAGTATGTAAGCATTTTAATGTAGATTTTCCAAAATTATGATTAGTTATCTAATATTCGTAGCTATTGTCATGCGAAAATATCTCTCTCTCTATCTCTCTCTCTCTCTCTCTCTCTCTCTCTCTCTCTCTCTCTTGTTTATTGCGTTCTCGAATATAGGCTTTTACATTTTTGTTTCTTGTCAGTGCATACACAGTGGGGAAATGTGCGAATTATTTTCTACCTTCGTTATCTTAATTGCATTATCGCGAATATTACTGGTGCAGGCCATTTCATCCTCAAGTCCTCTGTGAATGCTAAGTTAATTGTGAAATATGATGATGCCAGTTAATTCACTGTGAGTTTAACCGTGTATGAGTTACAATATACTTTACATGTGAGTTTTTAGTATTTTACACGGTTGGAGATGTTATTAACCATTAGCTGAGAGTGGAAATAGGAAACTGCTGTTTTTTCTAATCTCTCTCTCTCTCTCTCTCTCTCTCTCTCTCTCTCTCTCTGTAAAGCATACATTTATCGAAACATCACTACAATCTTCCACTTGTCATACGTTTACAAGATCACATGTTTAGATACCGACAGTACTCGTGTTCCTAGGTAGCCCTTCGGTATACTAAGGCTTCGGAAAGGTTTCTTTCACTCCTCTCTCTCTTTCACACTCTCAATATCTGGAAATGGAGCACATGGCAGTTTTCTGGCTTGGCTCGTGAGCATCAGGTGGTGTTGTTCTCCCGATCGCATATTATCACTCACTGTCAGCGATAATTGGGTATTGGTTACGTCACGTTGATTGTACTTGTGACACAAAAGTGATGTTAATATAGAATGCAAAAGTTTCGCAGTGGGATTTTTTGACACCTGGAGTGTGTTTGTCCTGTTTGTGTGTATATATATATATATATATATATATACATACATACATATATACATACTTAAATTTTGAAAGTATCTTCAAATCTGGATACCAACTACGCTACTTTTTGTACAAAATTCTTGATTTTCAATGGAAGTCTGGAGGAATTGCAGCAGATTGGCGGATATGATATGTTGGTTTTCCCTCCATTATAAATCTTCCCACAATCTTTAAAACCGAATTTTCTCCTAGTCTGTTTTTTCATTAGCCACATCGTCGACTACTAAACTATTTTACCTAATATTAACAGAAATTTCAAATAAGTTATTTTCCATATCTTCGGTGTCCGAGTTCTTTATCCAGTTTCTATGTTATTGTAGTATATACTTCTCTGGACTCATATTTTTGCATTGTTCATTTACTTATACTAATGCCAATATTTTGCAGTTTTGTAAACTTTTTATACCCATATAGCGTGTTTGGTCGACTGTGTTGTAATAAGTGGTGTAGATCCTGTAACTTGGGTAACATATCCATTTTGTACCAAAAACAGAAAGGATAATGGTAGAAAATTCAAGCACTGGTGGAATCTGAATGCGAAATTTGATTGCCTAAAACCCACCTACTCAGTGATATGTAAGAGCCGTGGAGACTGACATTATAAATCTGTGTCATAAATCCTTGTGACCTTCGAAGCCACAAGGATACGGTCAATAGGGTTTAGGACCTCGATAAGATCTGTTGAAGGGAACCTCGGAAGCACTTTGGGAAATTTCATGTGTCCTATTCAGAGTTTACCTGTTAAGGACATTCTAGGTTGTATGATAGATTTTGTTGGTGATTTATGGTGATGCTGTGTATTAAAACAAACTTAAAATTAAAGATGGTTTTGTAGATTAGATGAAGTTGTTTAAATAGGATTACGGCAAAAGTCGATTAAAGCTTAACTTTGACAAGAGAGAGAGAGAGAGAGAGAGAGAGAGAGAGAGAGAGAGAGAGAGAGCATCATCATTAGGTATGCATGGCATTTTCGCTCCTGCTCTCCACCAAATTTATGCCTCCGCCTCCCCTCTCTTTCTACATCGTAAGGTCGCAAACGGAAACTTTTTCCTTAACACGCTTTGTTGCTGCCTCTCGCTTTCACGAAGCGAAATGGCCTCTAAGGGAGACATTCTGTTTTTTTCAAAGTTGAAAGTAACGTAGTATGGCCTGCAGGGATTACCCTTCCCCCTCCTTTATAGAGGGAATTTTCATCTCTCTCTCTCTCTCTCTCTCTCTCTCTCTCTCTCTCTCTTATGTTAACATGTAACTTGATATGGGAAAAATTTTGAAATAATTAAGAAAAATTTTAAGTTATGTCTTCGGCGTCAACTTAAAGTTAAGTCATATGTACAAATATGCGAGAAAGATCGTGATATTGTGTACACCAAATACCAAACCAAACACATTAAACGTGTGTGTCCGGAGAAAAAGAAAAAATAGTGAACAACATCGATAAAACTTAGAATTTCAATGAAATGTGTAACTGATGTTGAAATTTTCCGTTAATGAAGAAATATAAGCCTTTGATTCTGTTGTCTCTAATTCAATATTCACTTCCTGTCAAGGCAGAGTTTAACGAGCAATAAGGAAGTATACCATTTCAAAGAAGCCATTTTGCATAGATTTCCTGTGTATTGGGACCTGCGAGTTCAGTATAGAATGTCGGCGTCATGTGCTTTTAAAAGTTTAGTGTTGCAGCAGAAAACTAAGGCACTCCTACATTTCTTTTTTTTTTCTTTTTCACTTCGACATATAGTTTATTAGAAGTGCCTCCCGGTACGTATTTCCTATCCGTTTGCTCAGTAATTTTGCTTGAATATTTATTTTTTTCTAGCATTAATCGCTTTCATCTAACTTATGGTGGCTAAAGATAAAAATATGGTTACAACCATATTCATACTTTGATACGAGGATGGTGAATCCTTAGAGCACGAAACTTCCTTAACACAAGCTACAGAAGGTTCATGCACCATGAACATTTGTGTAGTGCCATTTCTCGCGCTTCCTGAACATCAATGACCATCCGGTCTGGTGCCTCTTTCATTCCATATATCCAGCCCTTTCTAGGTCTTCTCTAGATTTTCTCGCTCTTATTATTTTGTATTGAATTCACATGTCACTGAGATTTA
The DNA here is from genome assembly GCF_036898095.1 of Palaemon carinicauda. NCBI lineage: Eukaryota > Metazoa > Arthropoda > Malacostraca > Decapoda > Palaemonidae > Palaemon > Palaemon carinicauda. The sequence continues at coordinate 84,793,946 of NC_090742.1, read as the reverse complement.
GTCATCTGTTGTGACCATTTTTTTTCCCACTAATGCTGACCTTCCACATTTTAGTGACTTCATCTCTTTTACAAACACGTGTTACGCAGAAAGCTCCTCTCAACAGCTTCAACATTTTATTTTTATTTTTTCAACATCTACACTTCACTTCCATAAGGTAGAGTTGAAGTACCTTTTCATACGCTCCCATCTTTGCTTCTTTTGTTAATTGTGGCAAACCCTGCACCTTATTCAACCATCTTCCCTTTCCATTCTCCTGCTATAATTTTTATCATTCATTCCTTCGTCTTCACTGTTTCTGTTTACCCTCATGATCGTACTCTTCCTTACATTTAGTCTCAATTCTAATGTCGTCTTCGATGCATGCGTACGTGAGTGTGTCTGTGTACCGTCTTCAGGATTTCTTGCATAATTCAACGTTCCTGTTTTAGATGCTAGTTTTTTATCACTTAGGGTTGTAACCCATTAGCACTTTCCATGAGCTGTTTTTTAGGGGCACCTCCACCTCTCTTGCTTTATCCCTAAAGTAAATTAATTGAACTTAAATATACATAAACGCACACACTCATATATATATATATATATATATAATATATATATATATATATATATATATATATATATATATATATCTTTATATATATATATTTATGTGTGTGTGAATACAGTATGTATATAAATAAATATATATATATATATATATATATATATATATATATATATGTGTGTGTGTGTGTGTATATTTATTTTTTATGTGTACATATATACTTGTGTGTGTGTGTTTGAGTGTGGTTGTGTATGTGTGTTTATGTTGTAATTCCGTCTTGTTTACTGAAAGCTGATGTTCCTGCGTGTACACTAATACTCATTCTTCAATCCAAGTGTTTATATATTTATTAATATGAATAAAGAACTGTACCTATAGTCCTCTGATGGTTCTCTTATACACATTTTTATATAGTTTCTTTTTACAACTCATAACCATTTATAATATTGTTTAAAAGCAGACACTAATTGGCATTTCGTGATAATACCAATAATAAGTGAAAGAGTAAAGAAATGAATCTTATTCTACTTACTGTGAATGACTGAGATTCTTTCCCCAGTTTTAATTAGATTGCAGCAGTGACTTTCTTTCGAGTGATAACAGGGACGGACTCGACAACGCTCGATTCCGCCGAGAAAGCAGCCAGCGAAATTGGCTGCTTACTTTCTGTTTGCTTCTTACTATTGTTTGCTGCTTTTTTTTTTTTTTTTTTAATTCTCGTTCCTTTGGAACGACTTTTCTACAGCTGGGAATGATACTCATCCGTTTGCTTTCAGATAAGCGTGTGTACGTTCGTTTGTTTATATTACCTCACGACTTCTATTTCTTTGTTAATTGAATTTGGTTATATAAAGACGTAAAAAAGTTCAAGAAACTTTCTGGAAGTGAGTGGAGAGAATTATTTGTTATTTCCATCTGATCTTTGTCTTTAATTATTCTTTCTCTTTTCACATTTAGGCATTGTAGGAAATTTACCAATGATGGCATTGGCTGCTTTACTTTGTACCATTTGCGCATGTATTCTTAATTCATATCTAAAACCAAATTTTATCAGGGTATTGGTCATGAACTAAGCCTAGAATACTTTTCATGCAATCCACAATTAATGATCAGAACATTTGTGTTCTACAGTGGAGAAAAAAAGATCAATTTGCGTAATAGTTAATGTATGTTTGTGCCATTTACGGTCAAACCACGACACTTACTATTTCTTATCTTGCCGCATTTATTTCTCTCGCTCTCTCTCTCTCTCTCTCTCTCTCTCTCTCTCTCTCTCTCTCTCTCTCTCTCTCTCTCTCGCGTGCCACGAGAGCCGTTTTCCTGGAAAGAAAATGGACCCAGAGGTAAACAAGACTGTAGTCTCTTCCATGCCTATCTTTTAAATCCGAGATGAACCCACTTTTGCGGAAAAGTCAACAGAATTAGTCAGTTCATCTATATACATATTCCCAAGTTTCGCGAGCAGTACATTGACTTATTTTGTGGGATTTATTAATATATTTAAGGCTTTTCAATCATAATATATTTTACTCTTTAGTTCTCTCTATTAATTTTCTTTGTCCACTGATGAAGTGTGCGCTATAAATGCAAGAAAACGGGGTAACTAACACCTGACAGCAGACATTTTAGATTGGTTTCAATATCAATTATGGAACGTTTTTTATTTTACAATTCTTGAGCTTAAGAAGTCATTTTCCATACCTATGTATGTCTCTCATTTCTTCCTTACACAAGATTAACATGTGCATATAATTTAATATATATCGAGATATAACCTCGCTCTCTCATAGATACAATGTATATATATATATATATATATATATATATATACTGTATATATATATGTATATATATATATAATATATAATATATATGTATATATACTTTGTATGTACACACACACACACGTGTATGTGTCAGAAAGAATTCAATATATTGATGTTTACGTTTAACTGGGCTCCACAAGGCACTAGAATAGTTGGAAGACCCAGGCCTACATGACTGAGAATTATGAAGCGTGACGTGGGAGATGTGAGTGGAGAAGTATTGAATCAAAACCTTAAGATAGAGACGGCTGGTGAAATCTAACCGAGATCCTTTGAGTCAATAGGCGTAGGAGATGATGATGATCATGAGGTATGCGTCCTTTATATTATAAAAATGCATGAACATCAGGACATTGTCATGATATTATAAAACCCTACTTAGCATAACCTAGTTAATAGTGGTAACATTTTGATAAACCTGCTAAAATTTGACATCTCATAATTACCAATTCATCAAATGTAACTAAGCATACTTTTTTATTATTTTTAGAAATTTGATCTAAGTTTGTATACGTACATACTTTTGTATATGTAAATATGGGATATTTTTGGATTGTAGAAAATTTCGCAAAAGAAGCTTAACCAATATAATCGTGTTATAAGATCTATTTGCATCACAACTCTCAGCATCATAGTATTCGTTCTTAACATAACCCTGGGTAATATGTCTATATTATTCGGGATAATTTTAGTGTTCATGTTTTTCGCTCGAAACATTGCTGTCATAAAAACGTTAGAGCTAAGTCAATATGAAAGAGATTCATTCCACTTCATTCCAAGAAAGAAAACACTTCACTTGCTTGCTTTGACAAGTTTTTTTCTCAAGCTGGGTAAAAGTAAGCTTTGGTTAGTGATACTCAGAGAGGGGAAAGTTCGTGTTGCTCCACTAAAAATGAGAGATGAAAAGAGATAGATTAAGAGAGATTACGAATGTTTCGCAATATTTATATAATGTTATTTATATTTTATGGCTTGTGTTCTTGTATTCATGAAGGTTTTATTCATTTATTATTTTTTTTTTTTTAGATCAGGTAATTCCAGAAAGCATAGCATTGCTCGTCATTTGCGGAATAATTTTGTTAACATGGAATACATTCAGTTGGTTTTCTTACAATTATTACACACGGAAGTTTTATTCAAAATTTAAATTTCTTCATAATATGATTTTCAAAGTCGCACGTTTTGAACTAACTAGGATAATGTACAAGTTTGGAGGCGTAAGCAGTGTCATGTTGGATGCACAAATGCTGGAACTGGCTCAGGCATAAGTGTGTGCCAGAAATGAGAGACACTTATTGGACGGGACTGAGTTGAATTGCCGCAGTGAGTTGACATAAAATTGACGGGTAAACTTTCACCGCAGGAAATGATATATATATATATATATATATATATATATATATATATATATATATATATATAATGTGTGTGTATATATATATATATATACATATATATATATGTATATATACATATATATACATATATACATATATATATATATATATATATATATATGTATATATATATATATATATAAATGAGAGAGAGAGAGAGAGAAGAGAGAGAGAGAGAGAGAGAGAGAGAGAGAGAGAGAGAGAGAGAGAGAGAGAGAGAGAGTATGTGAGTATGTGTGTTTATCAAACGGTTTCCCACTGTCAACTTTAAAAGTATTGTTTTATGCAAAAGAACATTTTGACGCATTGCTAAGAGAATTTTGTAGAATTTTATGACATTTTAAGGAGTTAAATCCTTGTGTGATCATGCACTGAAATGTGTTCCTTTGTAAAGCCAGTGTGCAAAATTGAAGGCTGAGTGGCAGGTGCTAAAATATTGAATGATGATGATTAAGAGAATTAATATATAAAAAAATATCGAATGGAAAATTAATGATAATGAGCTGTTTGGTTGTGTAAATATTATTATTATTATTATTATTATTATTATTATTAATTTTAAAATTATTATTATTATTATTATTTTTATTATTATTATTATTATTATTATTATTATTATTATTATTATTATTGTTATTATTATTATTGTTATTATTATTATTATTATCATTATTATTATTATTATTATTATTATTATTATTATTATTATTATTATGATCAAAATTATGGGGTCCTTTGACTGGCCAGACAGTACTACATAGGACCCTTCTCTCTGGTTACGGTTCTTTCCCTTTGCCTACACAGACACCGAATAGTCTGGCCTATCCTTTACAGATTCTCCTCTGTCCTCATACACCTGACAACACTGTGATTACTAGACAATTCTTCTTCACACAAGGGGTTAACTACTGCACTGTAATTGTTCAGTGGCTACTTTCCTCTTGGTAAGGGTAGAAGAGACTCTTTAGCTATGGTAAGCAGCTCTTCTAGGAGAAGGACACTCCAAAATCAAACCATTGTTCTCTATTCTTTGGTAGTGCCATAGCCTCTGTACCATGGTCTTACGCTGCCTTGGGTTAGAGTTCTCTTGCTTGAGGGTACACTCGGGCACACTTTTCTATCTAGTTCCTCTTCCTCTTGTTCTCTTAAAGTTTTTATAGTTTAAATAGGAAATATTTATTTGAATATTGTTACTATTCCTAAAATATTTTATTTTTCCTTATTTCCTTATTTCCTTTCCTCACTGGGCTATTTTCCCTGTTGGGGCCCCTGGGCTTATAGCATCCTGCTTTTCCAACTAGGGTTGTAGCTTAGCATTTAATAATAATAATAATAACAGACAAGTTTGTCAATAAGGTACATTATTAATCCTGCTTGATCTCTTTAGATAATGCACTTTACTAAGAAACTAAAGCCTGTTCTGATTTCGGTTGAAGAAATGGGAGTTAAAAAAATACATAGTTCCTCGTCTCCTACGCGTTTACATTCGTCTTATCCTTCAGGAAAGAAGGAAGAGACAGGGAGTAAAGTAAAAAGAAAAAAAAAAAGTACTCATTAAATATAACTACATCAGCCCTCAGCAACTGAGTCGAGTCTCGTGGTCCCCAACCCCCTCCCCAGCTAGCATGGGGCGTCTACGTCTGCTGTGCCCCTTCTCGCATCCGTATACTTAAACTGCCAACATCCTTGAGGCTGTATACACCCCGCCCATGAAGTAGTTACGGCCACGCCCAAATCTTACTGGACCCATGATTAGCGGTTGCAGCGCTTGGGACGATTCAATAGAGACTAATCTGGAGACTATGCTTATTGTACATGAGTACATTACAAAAGCATAGGTAGGGATCTCTCTCTCTCTCTCTCTCTCTCTCTCTCTCTCTCTCTCTCTCTCTCTCTCTCTCTCTCTCTCTCTCTCTCTTATAGACATTAGGATATCTATTTGTATACAGTAGTTTTAAACAAAAAGATTTGCTGATACTGATGACTCTATTGGGTATAAATTGACAAGCAGCCGCTTGAAAGTCAATAAATCCAAGTTTGACATTCTTCATATTATGCGCATGCTGTTCTGTCTCCAAACTCACACACACGGTGTCCCCTCAGGGGTGCTTAAAAGCAGGCTAATCTTGTATAACGCTTCGTTGGTGATTCATATTCTTGACTCGCACCAACGTTTCGCTTAATAAATGATATTAGACACCTGTTTCCTCTCGTTTTTGTTATAAGAATGGCAGACAGTGTAATTTATGAGGCAATAACGCCACTAAGAAATTTAGTATTAGCAATAGGATATTGTATTTATCCTGTAAAGATAGGGATGAAAATGCGCTAGCAAAATCAGACCATGCCATATCTTTTATCATCCTGCTTTTCCAACCATGTTTGTAGTTTAGCTAATAATAATAATAATAATAATAATAATAATAATAATAATAATAATGATGATGATGATGATGATGATGATAAACAACAACAACGAAGAAAAATCCGAGAAAATGAGAAGCTCAAAGTGCAAGATAAATGCCACTGAGGCAGCTACTATTTTTAAAGAAACATGCATGTAAGACGGAATAATAATAATAAGAACACCCGAGATTTTCCCATCTTTATTTTTCTCCTTCAAACTCCCAACAGCCTAGAAAATAACCGATTTCAATTTAGTTCTTAGAAAGTTGGTAAGATAGTTAAATGCATACCTATAGATAATGATAATGCAATAATAGTATTAACGTTGATAATTATAAGTAGACTACTGTGAAAAATCTTGCTGATAAGCCATGGTCTTTCTAAATATCCGATAATACATCTACTCGACAACATATCATATTCGAAGAGGAGTGTTGACCGGGAAGAGAGAGATTCCAAGCAAGTGTCGAACCAAGGTCTAGAACCCTCTCGATTTGACAGAAACTTCGGAGGTGAATAGGTGTAGCCCCTACGGAAGCCGCCCCTGTTATGGGTCTATAGGGAGATTTATGTGAAAATACAGTCCTTCCCCTTACTAAATTATAGTCAATGTTTCCCTTTTCCCTTTTCTCACATCAGTTTCCCAATACTTGTCTTCGACAAACCCCTTGGATCTGCTATTTCTTACTCCCCCTCAACACTATGACCCCAGGTTTCCCTCGGAGCATTCTCCCCATAATATTCTTCTTAATCTCTTTCTCTCTATGGCAACATATGTCCCAGAAGGTCCCTCCTCTATTTCGTATTCTCGCCACACCTCGCCCCCCCCCCCCTCTCTCTCTCTCTCTCTCTCTCTCTCTCTCTCTCTCTCTCTCTCTCTCTCTCTCTCTCTCTCTCTTACTTTCGCCAAGTTGGATATATGTCACAATGAGATGGAATTTGCGGGGAAAATAGGAAACCATAAATTATATGCCTTTAAGGACTGGTATTTTTTTTATTGTTTTTATTTCATTCGAGATATTATCTTATGGCAATAAAATTTCTCATATTTATCAAGTGTAGTGTTTATTGTTTTTCATTATGTCGTTATAATAACTATAACAGTTGAGAAACATCTTGCTTAGAGCTAATTTATTACCCAGTAACCAATTCATTAATAGTAAAATGTACACAAAATCCTCTTTTATCTACTGCATTTTCGGAACATGCTTGAACGGTAAAAAGCGTCCAAGGAGTGTATGGTAAGTGGGTAATGCCCGAAGCTATGAACCTCCAAGGTCTTTGCAAGCTTAATTAGAATTAAGATGTTTATATTTTACATTATAAGTCCAAGGTTGAAGGGAGGTTTTACACTTAAAGAGAGAGAGAGAGAGAGAGAGAGAGAGAGAGAGAGAGAGAGAGAGAGAGAGAGAGAGAGAGAGAGAGAGAGAGAGCTTTTGGTCCTGTTCTGCCTGTTTACTTTTTTTTCATCCCATTTGTGGAGAGTAGCTTTTCATGTAATTCGTATAAAGACGATTCTACGGTCAACGGAGAGGAAGATTCATAATGCATAAATATCTCCTGCTCTCATTCCGACATTTTCCTAAAGATTTGTGTCTATTCAAGGATAGATAGAGAGACATTTTGACTTACAATAGCATATTACCTTCCTAAATTCCGTTAAAAGTATGTTAGAAGAAATTCTTAGATGTAATTTTTTTCTTGCTCTGTAATATTTTACGTCCTGTGTATTTATTTATTAGAATTTTAAGTCAGAAATAAAATTTTATATCGGATCACTCTGCTCGCGAACACCGATAAAATTCTTTATATGATAAGTACTTCAGCCCGGGCTAAGATATGCACCTACAGTATGTCTCAAGAGTCGAAATGAAGCTGACAGTTGACTATAAGGTCACTCAAATGTTGGTGAGAAAACAAATACACTAGTGTATATATACTGTATATATATATATATATATATATATATATATATGTATATATATACTGTATATATATATATATATATATATATATATATATATATATATATATGTCTGTATATATATGTATATATATATAGATACAAATATATATATATATATATATTTTATATATATATATATATATATATATATGTATATATATAAATACAAATATATATGTGTATATATATACATATATAAATATATATATATATACATGTACATATATATATATATATATATATATATATATATATATATATATGTATATATACATACATACATACATATATGTCCCATGTCAACGGATAATGAGACATCGGAACATGGTTTCTTTTCACTCTATTATAAAAATGTTCGTGAATACACTTTACACAGCCAGATACTCTTCAGACGAATACCCTCTTGTTCTAATGATCGCTCGAGTGGTACTGCTTACCTCTCGTCAAGTAAATGCAATGTTGCTCTGTCAATATGCTGAATTGTTAGAATTGGTGGAAATCTCCACTGACCCGGAAATATACTGTCGCCAATAGGTTTACAACATGCCACTTATCAGACTTAAGACACGTGACCTATAACAGAGTTTAGTGATCGCTCACTACAATTTATGACAGTCATAGTACTCTTAAAAAGGTCATTAATCTCACTGTATAAAACACATACTTCGACATATTTTGCATAGAAGGATTAGGATATACACACATACACACTATATATATATATATATATATATATATATATATATATATATATATATGTACATATATATATACATATATATATATATATATATATATATATATACATACATACATGTGTGTGTGTGTTTGTGTGTGTTATATAAATATTATGTGTGTGTACATTTATTTATGTGTGCACACACAGACTGGGTCAATTAAAATCATATAGTAGATTTCCATGGTGAAGCTAGGCCGGCAAAAAAAACATTTCAGGGAACAGGTATAAGTTTTATATACAAGTCATTCAGTCGAATATCTTAGAATGACTGAAGCTATTTTTATTTGTGATAAGAAACCTTTAATATCTCAAGAAGGTTGTGATAGGCTTCTAGAATATTTTTTTTTTTACTGTGACTTATGTGTCCCTTTTTATATAACTATTACTAATATGTATTTTATTAATTATTCATTGCAGATTATATATATATATATATATATATATATATATATATATAAATAAATAAATAAATATATATATATATATATATATATATATATACATATACATATATATATATGGATCTAGGACAACTGCCCCCAGGACAGTTGCCCCCCGACAACTGCCCCCAGGACAATTGCCCCCGTAGGACTAATGCCCCCCGGAAAATTGCCCCCCATATTGCCATTTACGTAATTACTTTTTAGTAACAATTTACGAAGATATTCTTCCTAATTACTTATTCGGTCATTGAACAAATAATTGTATCTATTTCCTAAATTTGTTACCATCTATGTAGTTATTTCCTAATTAGGTAATCGGTCGTACGATTTATAGTTTATTTTCGAAAGCTATCGCCAATTGGCTAATTCTGTATAGTCAAACAAATGTTTACAAAAAAAAAAATAAAGTAAGAAGGATTATGTGTCTAATCGGTCATACGAGTTATAGTTTATTTTCGAAAGCTATCGCCAATTGGCTAATTCTGTATAGTCAAACAGATGTTTACAAAAAAAAAAAAAAACGCTATCAGGATTCTAGCATACAAATAGCAAATATTGTGCTAGAATTTGAGAACCACGATGTATTGGAATTTTTGAGATACATAGCCCACAATTTAAAATTCTAGTATTTAAATCCCTTTTCAATATTTCTGCAACCCATCTATGTACAAATTTTAGTATATAATGTTATCTTTTTAAAACATGTATTTTTTAAATCATGTATTTTTTATTAACAATAACAAAACATTAGTTTTAATAGTTATTATGTATTTTTATTTTTTACGCCATTGCCCAGTGGTTTTACAAGGGCAATTGTCCCGGGGGCAGTTTTCCTACGGGGCAGTTGTCCTACGGGGGCAGTTGTCCCGGGGGCAGATGTCAGGGGGCAGTTGTCCGGGGGGCAATTGTCCGAGGGGCAGTTGTCCTGATACCATATATGGATATATGTGTATATATATATATATATATATATATATATATATATATATATATATATATATATATATATATATATATATACATATGCCTACCATATGCCTACCATAGCATATTCATCCATCAACATCTAAATCATGGATGAATCCACACCATAAGTCACATCATACATCGACACAAAAACCTTATAGGCAATACAATGACCCCCCCCCCCCCCTCTTTACTACACGTTACGATATCCAATCCTATTCCTTACGCGCTCTCATTCGCTTTTGTGATGTCTAAGCTGTCCTTCTAAATACTTGCATGTGTGTATATGGCTGTATGGACGCAAATCATATATTAACCTATTTATATCATAGGCAAATTGCAATTCGGGGTACCGTGTATTTCCTTGAATATTTTCAATTTGATGTTGGGATTAGGTTAATTCAGTAAAAATAAACACTTTACTCTCCATTGATATGAATTTACCATATTTATCCTCCGTATAAAAGGTCGTGTACCTTTTATTCTATGTCCCTTTTTCTATTACGTACGAGTACCAATACTATTACTGAACTAATAATATCTATTTTTAAATCTGTCATATATATATATATATAATATATATATATATATATATATATATATATATATATATATATATATATATATATATATATATATATATACAGTATATGTATAGAGCAAGTAGAGAACGAACATCGCATAACATTTATCACGTATTCACAAGGAGGCTAAATAAATTGAATTTTGAATTATTTATTTACTTATTTTTATTTAGACCAACTAGTACTTATGATAATTTTGATTTTGAACTATGATGAATGGATATTTACATGTACAATAATTTGTTGAAGGATACCACTGTAGTTTAATATAGAAACTCGTGATTCAGATGTTCAAAACTGAAATATCTTGTAGAGTTCATTCATAATACATATAATGTTTAATTCTGGAATAATTGATGACGCATGAATAAATTGTTTTTAGAATTGTATTACAAGTAATGAAATACGGCAATGCTTTGAATAAGTATTATTTTGTTAATGGAGTACCATTAGTAATGCTGAATTAATAAGATTAATTGCACCCCTGACCTTTTAGCGGGTACCTGTTGATTAGCCCCTAGAATTAGTATTCATTTTCAGTGAACGCTACTCCACTCTATCGCATGAACATAAAACCACATATTTTTAGAAATTCATTTCTTACCCCATTTTTTACATACTGTGGAGCTCTAATCTGTTACCCTTTAAAATGCATACTTTCATTTAAGGATAGCATTGGTAGGTTTTTAGCATTTACATCGCGCTCCGTTAAAGCAAAGTCAAATGTAAGTATTCACAGGTATTTTTATTTCTCGAAGACATTCACAGGGATATTGAGCCATTAATTGTTTTTACTGTTTTGTGGTTCAAGTTCTTTATTTCTTTTGTTTTTAAAGCAGGCGATGTTAATATTAATCTCTGACGGTGACTACTATATACCAGCGAATACTAAGCTACGACGCTTGTCTTTCAGTTCAGCAAAGTGCACCATTACTGTGCCTTGATGGCTTGTAAACTATTTGACGTGAAATTGTCTTTTAGTCAACAGGGGGACAGATGGTGGTTATCGGAGTATTGTAGGCACAAAATCCTGAACTATAGGCCCGGCTTTTCTCTTTTTGGTAATAATTGAGAATTTATTCAGATAAAAGTGTTGTAACAAGTTGCACAGAAGGTGGAAAAATAATCAGCTTGTCGGCCAACCTTGTGCGCATTGACACTAAACAGTTGAAGAGCAAGGGAAGAAAAAAAGATGATTAACCTAAAAGCAAAGTTGAAAGCAAGTTTCTTCCTTTTACTCTTTTTATCCGAAGACCTGAAGGATGGACACAATTAGATTTATTCACTCCTTTTGAGCTATTGAAGGCTTGAAAGAAATGAAAAATAGGGAAGAAAAGAAGATCGTTGTCAAATATCGGACACGTAAAATGGTTTGTAGTAAATAGAATAAATCGCCTCGAAAACTTTTCAATTATTATTATTATTATTATTATTATTATTATTATTATTATTAGCTAAGCTACAACCCTAGTTTGAAAATGAAGATGTTATGAGCCCAAGGGCTCCAACAGGGAAAAATAGATAAGTGAGGAAAGGAAATAAGGAAATGAATAAACAATATAAGAAGTAATGAAAATTTAAAATAAAAAATTTTAAAAACATTAACAACATTAAAACATATTTGATAAATAAACTATTAAAAGACTTATGTAAGCCTGTTCAACATAAAAACATTTGCTGCAAGTGTGAATTTTTGAAGTTCTACTGATTCAACTACCCGATTAGGAAGATCATCCCACAACTTAGTCACAGCTGGAAGAAAACTTCTAGAATACTGTGTAGTATTGAGCCTCATGATGGAGAAGGCCTGGCTATTAGAATTAATTGCATATCTAGTATTACGAACAGGATGGAGCTGTCCGGGAAGATCTGAATGTAAAGGATGGCCAGAATTATAAAAAATCTTATGCAACATGCATAATGAACTAATTGAACGACGGTGCCAAAGATTAATATCTAGATCAGGAATAAGAAATTTAATAAACCGTAAGTTCCTGGCCAACAAATTAAGATGAGAATCAGCAGCTGAAGACCAGATAGGAGAACAATACTCGAAACAAGGTAAAATGAAAGAATTAAAATACCTTTTCAGTATAGTTCGGCAGATGCACTTGAATTTTAGAAGCAAAGACAGAAAATCTCATTTTTTTTGTAAAATAATGTTTTATTCATATCTCAATGACTATAGAATTCACTCAAGTAGTTCCCTTTAATCCACTTGTGTAAAACGGACTGAATCTTCTTCCACTGAGTCATGTTTTTGTTAACATTACTCTCACTCCTTGACTGTGCACACGGGATTGCATCAGTAGTCAATTTTGTTAGCAAACTATGTATCCGTGTTTCCAACTTTAGGATAAAATTATTTTATATTTATATATCAAATGTATGCTGTGGATTATATGATAATCGTCAAAGATAATCCATGAAACCTTTGGGGTACGATATATCTTTTGTAAAAATCGTAATCTCTTAATGATTGTTGTACACTAATGGATATTCCTTCATCGTTGAAACACCTCTTTATAGGAAGTTCGATTTAATTTGTATTTCTATACGTTGGTATGATTAAAATGAAGATATATATATATATATTGACAACTGTAAGTACAACACTAATTCATGAATGTTATTTTTACGAACTTCTCTCTTGCCGATATGGTTTATGGTCCGAAAGGTCTTTAGCCTAAGCGAAAGACGGTGTTATTTGATATTTAAGGAACACTAAATACTGTCATAACATCGTTTTTTGACAGTTTAGATTACCGTGCTAATTTTATTTAAGCTTAATTACGTGGACTTTTTTTTATAACGTCTAATGCAATCTACAATATTGTTAAAAGTCCTCCATTTTGTGTATCTTGAATAATAATAATTATCGTTCAAGCTTAGACTAACCTAACACTGCTCTACCAAATCTATATGAATGTTTTGCCATTTGCAATTAACTGGACTCATGCGTAGCTTTATTCAGTAGTCGTTTTTTCTAAATTTTGACTTTTGTAATTCAAAGTTTCATGTTGTATATTTTCTAAACCTATTTATCTTTATCAGGAAACAGTTAACTAAAGATGTAGATCATCGCACGTACAGCAGAATAGTAACTGAAAGAAAATTATACAAAATATTATAATGAAATTTTATTTTTAGAATGGTTTATTTCTTTCTTGCAATGATATAATTTTATTGGGATGGAATCAATTTAATTGAAATTGGAAAGTCACTCCGTTATAGTCTAGAATATATTCATTTACAATTATGAGCACCTTAAATTTGATTGAAATAAAATGCACTCCCATAAGGGGACGTGGCAATTTTATTATCCTTGGTCGAGCCTTCTGCAATGGTTGCTGCGACTATGATGAACCAACGCTGTCATTATTGTTTCATTTTTTTTTTTATTAAGAAAATATACAGTTTTACACGTTAATGTTTACAAATATATATTTACAATACATATATTTATACATTAATATTGGTTTTCACGATATGGTTTATAATAAATTTTTTTCAGTAAACTGGCATTTTTTTCTATAGTCAATTCTTTTTAGCTAGGCAGATTTGCACCGATTCGCAGCGGTGCCCTTTTAGCTCGGAAAAGTTTCCTGATCGCTGATTGGTTGGACAAGATAATTCTAACTAATCTGTGATCAAGAAACTTTTCCGAGCTAAAAGGGCACCGCTGCGCCTCATTAAAAGAAATTGTCCATAGTTCGTCAACAGTCTTCGTGTCAAGTAAAGAATTTCATCTCTTGACCTTCTATTCTTTTATCATAATGATTTTGTGGACTTTTAAAGAAAAAAATTACAATCTGAGGACTATTTTGAACTATCAGCAGATTAATGTAAATATAATTTACTTCGTATAAATGCTGTTTATTGTACAATCAAAATATTCTTCTTTAATTGTTCATTACTTCTCATATAGTTTACATATTTTCTTATTTCCTTTTCTCACAGGGCTATTTTCCCTGTTGGAGCCATTGGGCCTGTAGCATCCTGCTTTTCGAACTTGGGTTGTAGCTTAGCTAATAATAATAACAATAATAATAATAATAATAATAATAATAATAATGATAATAATGTTGAGTTTTTTGTAATAAAGCGACCTATTATATAATGCCTAATCGTGTGGTAGTGTTTGCTGCTTTCATATGTTTTCAATGTTGTATGAGATTTTCCATGATATTCAATTTTTTTCTCATGAAAAGAAAATTGTGTGATAAAATAATTAGAGCAAGATGCCTAAAACAAAAATGGATAAATGTCAGTTTCAAAAACGCAAGTAACTATTGATCATCAGTTGGAGAATATCATTTGAAAGATCCCTTATAAAGAATACACCTTTAAAATTAAAGAGGAAAAAAAATCGTAAAACCTTCTGATCTACAAAGGCCACGGCGCTTTGACGCACTTTGCCTCATCATAGGCTAATTGATCTGATGCAGCATTTTTATTTTCATTTTTTTCAAATGGATAATACAGAATAGTGTTATTGACAACTGATTTCGGATGAAAAGTGTAACACACAGATTCTCTCTCTCTCTCTCTCTCTCTCTCTCTCTCTCTCTCTCTCTCTCTGGCCTTCTGGGGTCTTCTATTCCTGACGTATGACGAAGAGTTCCGTGCAGGTATATTATAAAAACGTATATGTACGTACATTTCATGCGTATCTGTGCTCGTGTGCGTGTGTCTGTTCCCGGGTGCTTTCGTGACTATTGTCAACTTGGGAAACAAAAAATGAGTTGGTGCCGATGAAGTAGGATTTTGTTACAGACGTCTTTGCCTCATCGTGTTGAATAGTGATAATTTTCCCTTCATTTGGTATTTATTTTTTTGTTCTTATATGCTAGTTTATTTGTCCTGATTATGGGGACATTATATCTTTTGTAGATACATCTCTATCGTCTGTCATATAAGCTGTAGTGATAATTGTGATGGCAGCAATAATCATGACAAGTATGCGGATAATCATGACGATGAGTTATAATCATTCTGATGATAGATTCTTTATTTAGGATGATGGTCAGTTAATTGCGTGCTGAAGCAAAAGCTTTCCATGGAAAAACACGACATGTTATTACAAACGTGTATGTAAAGATTTAGAAAAAATATTGACAAGCGAAAATTAACCAAACGGCAATTACAAAGGACCATTTGCATAAATTTTAAAAAAACACATGTATTGTTTTAAAACACTATTCGGAAGTACAAAGCTGAACAATACGCTCATGAATCTTCCCCTTCAAAAGTCCGCTACATGTCTGGATAAAAAAGAATGAATAGAGGTTAGTGCAGCTTTCATTCGTGATATTTGAATAGTGGTGCTAAAGCATTTTTACGTCGGAGGGTACAATCAGGCACATGATTCTATCTATTTCCTTATTTCCTTTCGTGGCAGGGCTAGTTTCCCTTTTGGAGCCTTGGCATTAACCAACCGGCTTTTCCAACTTGGGTTATAGCTTAGTAAATAATGGTAAGATAATAATAATAATAATAATAATAATAATAATATCATTATTATTATTATTATCATTATTATTATCATTATTATTATCATTATCATTATCATTACAATTACAATTACAATTACAATTATTATTATTATTATTATTATTATTATTATTATTATTATTAATTATAATTATTATTATTATTATTATTATTATTATTATTATAATTATAATTATAATTATAATTATAATTATAATTATAATTATAATTATAATTATAATTATAATTATAATTATAATTATTATTATTATTATTATTATTATTATTATTATTATTATTATTATTATTATTATTATTATTATTATTATTATTATTATTATTATTATTATTATTATTATTATTATCCGTCCATCTCCATTACTTTGCATAGAAATTAATGTAGAATCCGTATGAATTAATCTTGTAACTTGTTGCTCAAGTAAGTCCATCTTTATATTCACAGCACATTTTTTATTCACAGGAATATTGAAATGTAGTATGATGTAAACTGGTGCAATGATATGTTACTCCCTGGCATGTAATATTAGATTATACAATATTGTAAATGTGAAAATATACTCGAATGTGTATTTAAACCTTTGAACTTTCAACCAGCGCAATAAGACTCTCTCTCTCTCTCTCTCTCTCTCTCTCTCTCTCTCTCTCTCTCTCTCTGACACATATATACAGTATATATATATATATATATATATATATATATATATATATATATATATGTGTGTGTGTGTGTGTGTATAGTATCTGTATATGTGTTTGTGTGTGTGTGTGTATTATGCGTATACTGTAGGTATTATGTTCATGTGTGGTTGTGTGGGTTTGTAGCCGTGTTAAAAGAAGGAAGGTTCAATGCTCGGGTAAGCGGTAATGTTCAGTTGGGTAACTAATAATATCTTATTAGGATGAAAATCGTTCCCTTTTTAGAAATGGAAAAATAAGGAAGCTCATCACGCCATTGTCATTATTTCGGTGAATAGCAACAGTCCCACTAGCAAAGTCTGTTGACGGGTCCGGGATCAAAAGTGATGAGACCCTTGGGCCCTTAGGGTCATTCATTGGGACGATAGTACCGCTCAATACAGTAACGGATCATTGTTGACCTCCCCCGCCCCCTTATCTCATTCCTGTCGCCGCCAACGCCTTCCACATTCCGTGGATTCCGTTTTCTTATCATCATGAAGAAATGCCCAGAGGAGCTTTTGTGTCTTACATTCGGTAGCAGGGGTGAAGGTGTTCGCATTCTCTCTCTCTCTCTCTCTCTCTCTCTCTCTCTCTCTCTCTCTCTCTCTCTCTCTCTCTCTCTCTCTCTCTCTCATGCCAAGCTGACAAGGCTCGGATACCGTGTTCAAGTCCCGGACAGGACGAGGGAGAACAGATGGGCCACTTGGATAGGGCAGTTAATAACAATTCTTCATAAGGGCTGTGTAGTCATTATCCGCATCAACATTCTCTGGTACAATCAAAATCCGTTAAAGCTTAGACCGCAGAAGCCACCATCATATAAATCCACATAGTTTAAATAGCATTCCAATCCACAGTCATTATTCAATTCAATGTCGTCAACAACTAATTGCAGACGAGGTCAAAGAAAAAGTGGAAGTACGATTGATAATGAAATGATAATGATCGTATTAAAACCAAGCACACAAATCTTTTCATCTTTCGGCCGTCAAGTCAAAATAGAAATCACTCAAAGAATTTCCTTACCGTCCTAACCTATTTAACAAAAATAAAATGTAAACTGCATACTTTAAATTATTCGTATAGTCTTATTCGCTGAAATAATAATAATAATAATAATAATAATAATAATAATAATAATAATAATAATAATAAGCTTTATTATTGCAAAAGCCATATAGTGTTACAATAGGGGTACAGTGATGTTACACTTATGACATCAGTAAAAAGAAGATAAGATATGCAATAATACCAGTGATTACAGTACATCATTAGCAGGTTGATCACAGAATTCCAAGGTCAGCAGCGTATGTAATGTTTATTGTAAAAGATATCACCAGACTTACATGGGAAAAACACGGTAATGGATACAGCAGCAATAGCAAAAATAAGTTTTTCCAGTATTGGTATATGGTTACATTGGAGATAAAATGATGATACGCTACAACAGATGCTGAGACGGTCATCTATATTCATGGTACATTGGTAGAAGTTGTAGTCTCAGCAGGGTCAATGATAATACAGGTAATAAACTCACAATAATATTAACGCATAATAATGATGATAATATGCATATTATCAGCAAATAAAAAGGGGAAAAAATAGAGACGAGGATGATAATTATGTTAGAACAAAAATTGCTTGGATGATGATAGTAATCCTTAATAAAAATAATAATAAAAAGATTTTAGTCACAGAGCAGGTGGTGTGAAGGACATACAGGACTTCAAAACAGCAAAAGATACAATATAATAAAACACATTATCATAGCATTACTGGATATTATACCAATAGTTATTTAGGTGATAAAGATTTTGCATAGCCACACCCACAAAGATTAATCGATACAATTCAATGCACTAACGCTTCTACTCCAGGTTTCTAACATTTTGGATTTTATTCTGGCTGCACTTGCCAGGACATTTTGAATTAGATTTTCACTAGGTTATTTATATGCTGTTTGGGTCAGTAAGAAGGAACGATATATGAAAGAGGAAACAGATGCCTTTCTTAAGTGTAAATTTCATTATGATCGGTGGCTTTTAAAAAATATTTATAAAGAAAGAATGAATAGAATGTTCACAAAAAAGTATATAAATTATTGTTTTTGAGTAACTAAAAATCAAAATCAAGATGTGTAATTTTGTAAATTGTTAAATTAGATGATTTATGTTTACATAAAAATGCTATTGAATGTAATCGTACCGGAAACATTATGATTGTAAATAATGTAATTTAACTTTTTTAAAAAAAGAAAAAATAAAGATCGTAGGTGGGAGGTGAGGCTTACTAAGAGCGTCGAATGATGGTTTTTAGGTAATCCAGTCTATTTTCAACAAACATCGTTAAAGATAAATGGTGCCGCGGGGTATTAGTGAGGCATCTTAGGATGTCATTGTGAATGACTGTGATACGTCTTATCGATTCACGCGTATAGTTTGCCAATAGCGAGCAGCCGTACACGTTATAACGTAGGTTTGAAAAGGGATTTTTTTGGTATCTTGGCGGCAGAAGCCAAATCTTCTCGTTACCATGTTCCCTAGGCAACACAATTTACGTCGCCCGTTTTCAATGTCAGATGTGTCCTTTAAATCTTTCGTAATGATGTGACCTAGGTAAGGGAAATCATTGACAAATGCTAGCTAATGGTTTTGGAGGAAAATATGTGGGTCTTTTACGAATCGGAGCGCTCTAAGAAGGACAGACATGCACTGTGTCTTAGATTCGTTATAGATTACGTCATGTTCATTAACGTATGCGTTGCAGGTGTCGATAAGACGTTGTAGGTCTTGGGCAGAGGGGGAGATGAGGACCATATCGTCAGCGTAGCACAGGTTGTTTATGGTAAAGCCATTAACCGTACAACTAATGGGAAGTGAATTCAGTCTGATATTCAAATCATCTGTGTAAATATCAGATAAATATAGTGAAAGGATGCGCCTGAGACCGTTAGATGAACCGAATGGCTGGGATAGGACATTGTCTCATTTGACACAAAACTGCTGTATAATATGGTGATGAGATATAGAGGAGTACCCCTTATGCGTAGTTTCAAAAAGAGTTTCCGATAGTTTACGCTGTCAAATGCTTTCCGCACGTCTACAAAGCATAAGTAGAAGGGGGCCGATGATATATAGAAATTCAGTATCTCCTTTAGAATATATATATATATATATATATATATATATATATATATATATATATATGTATATATATATATATATATATATATATATATATATATATATATATATATATATATATATATATAGGTGTCAGTCGAGTGGTTAGTCTTAAAACCAAATTGATTGTCTACGATGTGGAGAAAAGGTGCTAGGCGACAGAATAGAAGAGATTCAAATATATTCGATGAAATTGTTGTAATGGCGATGGTGCGGTAGTTTCCGGGGTCACTCATGGTCACATAAACTATCTCGTTCGCTAGCTAACTGCCCCTCACTCGCTCTGGAGAATCTGGCCAAAAATAATCATATAAATCGATCCTCCAAAGTGTCTATTTCCCACATAACATTTGTAAACAATAAAAAACGAGAGGGCCTCAACGAGGTACTGTACATAAATCATAATCCTACGATGATGTAACCATGCGAAAGATTCTCCATTCAGTGAGAGCTATTATCATTATTAAAAGCCAAGCTACAACCCTAGTTGGAAAAGCCAGATGCTATAAGCCCAAGGGCACCAACAGGGAAAAATAGCTAACCACAAGAATAGTTTTTTATTTTATATTTTTTCATGACTTTTGTTATATCAGCTATTGATATTCATAAATATACAATCTTCGTAATTTCACAATAATACCATATATACTTTGAATATATTTTAACACAAAAGCAATTGCTAGTACAAATAATCAAATCATTGTGAAATCTATAATTTACCTTATCGTTTGCCTGACAAACCAGAGCCCCTGTATATACAGTATATAAGGATTCTGGTAGGACAGTAAAGGCTATCTTGACTCTTATATTCTCCTCCGGTGAAGTGAATGATGATGATGATGGTGGCAAATAAAGATTATTTCAACTTTGGCCCATACGTCGTACAGGATGCAAATGATTGAAGTCACAGTATCTTTTGAGTGGTAATTTCTTATTTGACATTCGACATGCAAGTAGGTCCATGACCTTGACCCAACAGGAAATTAAGATTACCCAGCACACACACATACACGCATATATATATATATATATATATATATATATATATATATATATATATATATATATATATATATATATCTGTGTGTGAGTGTGTGTATACGTATGTATGTATATATATATATATATATATATATATATATATATATATACACACATATATATACATATATGTATATATATACACACATATTTATGTACATATATATATATGTATATATATATATATATATATATATATATATATATATATATATAAATATATATATACACACATATATATATAGTGTTTATGCGTGTGTTAAAAATTTCGTCAATAGAGATTTAATAATAGCTGATGGACAGAATAACAAATATGCAGGCTAGTAAAATAGACCATAAAATACAATAAAAAGGGTATTTGGATAGCATAGCTTTCCAAGGTACGTACATTTCGGAATCCAGTTTACAAATGATACGGAAACTAAGGATGCGTTTTTGACATGTAGATTGCTGAGCAGCATATCTTTACTCTGGACAATATTTGGACATGTTCTCGTCTGAATTATGAACTGGTGAGCTAGTTCACAGACACTATAAAGAGAGAGAGAGAGAGAGAGAGAGAGAGAGAGAGAGAGAGAGAGAGAGAGAGAGAGAGAGAGAGAGAGAGAGGTTACTGGATGTTATGTTACTGATGATATATCATTGCAAGTACATTTAGTTTGTTATATAAGACTGTGTTGGTGTTGTAAATTCACTTTGAGAGGCGTGGTATTATCAAAACGTTTTGGATTAGAACGAGATGATAACTGCAATGGAAAGAGAGACTACTGTTTTCTAATGATTGGATTTGTTAGTGTTTTTATCTCCTTTTGTGAATGACCTCGGAGAGTTTTGTAAGCATCAATAATTCTCCAACGCTGTTCATATAATTCATTGTTTTCCTTGTTATCAAGACTCATTTATCTCATTCATTTTTATTATCCAAATGTACATCCCTCGACTGAAGGTCGGCGGCTCTCCTGCTACGGGTGTTTGTGCTAATCTATTGAGACCACTTTTTTTTATTTCGTCTATTTTCTTCATATTACGTAATTATTATTATTATTATTATTATTATTATTATTATTATTATTATTATTATTATTATTATTATTTTTATTTTTATTATTATTATTTTTATTTTTATTTTTATTATTATTAGACACACTTTAGTGTAGCAGCTTCATATCTCATTTTGCGTTTTCATAAAGCATTGTTACAGAACCCTGCGATGAAAAAATATGATAATAATAATAATAATAATAATAATAATAATAATAATAATAATAATGATAATGATAATAATAATTATAATAATGTCTATATTATGTTAACTTGACGTGCATTATGAATGAACTAGTGTAAGCGACCACCTCTCTCAAAAAAAAGAAAAGAAAAAATAAAAGACGGCTAAATATTTAGATATGGGCGCACATACACCCACCTCTCACCAGGGTTACAGGTATGACTATTCTCTCCCCCTACCCGAGGGACGGTGAGAGCTAAGCGTGATCTATATATATATATATATATATATATATATATATATATATATATATATATATATATATATATAGAGAGAGAGAGAGAGAGAGAGAGAGAGAGAGAGAGAGAGAGAGAGAGAGAGAGAGAGAGAGAGAGAGAGAGAGAGAGAGAGACATTTTCTATAGTTATATATATATATATATATATATATATATATATATATATATATATATATATATATATATATATATAGAGCCAGACATTTTCTATAGTTAAGGTTTTTAACTGAAATCATATATCTTTTCATCAATGTACATACACAGCAGCTGCTTATGAGTCCATTGCATCATTTTCAAAATAACTTGTGTTTTTTGTCAGGACTTATTCGAGTGCACCAAAAGTGATGACTTTATCAACATCTTTTTATCCCTCTGATTAATATTCTTACCATTAAACACGGCCGGCATATAATTGGTCTGATAAAATTTCTCAAGTTATCCAAATTAACTTAATCTTGATTACAGAAAAGTTGCACCAAATAAAGTTACTGTAGTTTATTTATTACCTTATTTCCTTTCCTCACAGGACCATTTTTTCCCCTATTGGAGCCCTATGTTTTATCTCCCTGCTTTTCCAACTCTAAATAATACTAAAAAAGATTCATCTAGAAATAGCCTATCATGCTTATTACTATTCTTTCAATCAGCCATTGTCTAGAGATTTCACACTCGCTGTGCTGAATGCCCAAATAGAGAATAACAATGCAAGTCTTTTTTTTTTCTTTACATCCCCCGATCTGGTGGCAAAGACGAAGACTATTGTGGGTGAGTGGGTGGGGGTCGTATTCGTTGTCTGCTCTCCCCCCCCCCCCCCTTCCGTAGCCCCTGTTCACCTCTGCATAAGCTTTCAACTCGGACGTAACCTTTCGTCTTGGGATGAGTTTTTATTCTAATGGAATCTCTCTCTCTCTCTCTCTCTCTCTCTCTCTCTCTCGTGTTGCTTCTTGCATTTCCTCCAGGTAGGTCATGTTTTATTGATGATATGTGGCTTTTACTGAGTTTAGTTTCGGTAACCACGTGTTATCGGTAATTCATAAAGATAATTAGATACTTTTTTATAGCAACAACAACAACAACAACAACAATAATAATAATAATAATAATAATAATAATAATAATGAAGGCTAAATA
>NC_090742.1:84732137-84764637 GCF_036898095.1 Palaemon carinicauda | reverse complement strand
TATTGCTGGAGCCTTAGTCCTAATTTTGTTCTAATTCTTAAAGGTGAGATCGCTGTGTTTTTGCCCTAACACGTGTTTGAATTCTTTGATAACCTATTTTTATAATTACATTCTGACACTTTTATTTATTTCCAGCATATCAATATTATTGAAAACGATATCTGGGCGTGGAAACTTTTGTTTTCATATCGAGGATGTCTATCAATTTCTCTTTGCTATGCGTAGGCCTGATCATTAATAGTATTTCTTCTCTGACATCCATTATTCGTCGTTATTGAATATTTTTAATCATTGGTCATTATACAATAGTTGTGTTGTTCTGAAACATTCGTATTACGTAAAGGTTTGCGATTTAAGCTGAATTTATATTAATGCTTATCTTCAGTTATTGTTTTTAAGGTTACAGCTAATTCAGAGATTTATTAATGTTTATCTTATTGTTATAGATAGTTTTACCATAAGGTTTTCGGTTGCAGAGTTGTCTAGGCATTTCAGAAGCGCCACAGTTACGTTTTGGTCGTTATTATTTCCATGAAGCTTTCTAGGCTACATAATATTTGGGCGTTTGAGAAGCATGATAATTGCGCAGTACAATGTAACAGTTTGCGTGATGACAGAACGTTTCCATGAAGTTGATATTTCTGTTTCTGCATAAGTCACATCCTGCGTGTGAGTAATGAGTCCTTTCTCTGTTATCTGACATTTGCTTGTATCCTACTTTATTTCCCTTCAAGGATTTCCCGGGACTAGTGGGAGAGAGAAAGTGTGTAGTTTGCGAACGGAAGTTCCAGTGAGTGTGTACGTCCATTGTTTGCCGATATTGTTTTATTGTTATGTATCTTGTGCTGTTTCTTGCCTATGTAAACTCTGCGTTTCATTTGTATGTAAAGTATAGCATTAATTTCGTTGGTAAGAGGTTCATTTTGAAATACTCTCTCTCTCTCTCTCTCTCTCTCTCTCTCTCTCTCTCTCTCTCTCTCTCTCTCTCTCTCTCTCTCTCAAAAATACTGGAATTATTCTATCATCTCATGGCCTCCAGTTTTTAATTGATAAAGATTGTTTTTATTACCATAAAATTGCTCTATCCATGAGTTTTACTCGTTATTTTTTTTATCAACAATCCCAATCTGCCTGGAATAAAATTTAATATACCAGCTGAGGATTATTATTATTTTGGTAGGAAAAAAGAAAAGAGGAAATTCACAGCACCTCTGGCTTAAGGAAGGAAATCCGTGGAATTTTTTCTTTTGGAATATCAACCTTTAAAAATGTGATTTGTATTCTCACGTTGCAAAGACGATCCGACCAGCGGGCTTTGAAAGGGTTTTGAGTCTTCTTTTATCGCCGGCATTTTCATTTAGCCTTGCTTTGATCTTTTAATGAGGAGGCAGTTTATAGTTTATAGTGAATAAGAATTTATCGGCTTTTCGGCTAATTCCTTCTTCTGGGTCATTATAATTTGTAAGATGTAATAATATATCTCCTTGCCTGTTATTGTTTTTTCTTTAAGGGTAACATATTTATTCCCGCAATTACATCAAATCGAAGGGGGAAATATCGGTTCTATCATTATCTATATTCCTTTATCATTATCTAATTTTTCCAAATAGTTTAGATTTCATTCCATGTCCTTCCTATTGTCTTCTATCGTATGCTAATTTCTCCTGTCATCTTAACATAGTTCAAAAAGGCAAGCAAACACAATTTTACAAGTGATCCTATAGAAAAAAAAAAGTTTTCATATTGGTAGATTTTGTGTGCACTTTAGAAATGTGCAGAGTACGAATGAAACGGATGTTCTATAGGATTGATAGGAAGGTTGCCAGCTCTATGATCAACGAGTTTGATGAATATCCTGTTATTCGTCTCGAATGAGAAATCTTCTTATCTGAAGTTTTTCCTGGATCTATTACATTTTTTTTATCTTTTATTATGAAATACACATTTACAATCTTATAGTTTATAACATATATACATCATAGTATATTTACATATTTATTTTATTTCACATATAGTGTATTTACAATAGATATTTTTAATATTTATCTACATATGTTTTTAAATAAAAATTATATCTAGTCGTGAATACTTTTATAACAGAAGTTTAAAATCCTATTTTATTTACATTAAACGTATTTATCATTCCGATTTTAATATATTTAAGTAATTGCTGGTTAGGTTTGTTCTTCATCATTAGGTAAGACCATTCGCCTACTCTCTCCTTGCAATGACCGGGCTCTATTTGGTCCCTTCGCTCTCCCCCTCCAAATAAAAAGATAAAACAAGATACTATGTCTTGTATGACCCTCCGATGTTTACGAAAATATCATCTTTGCCTTTTCGCATTGCTGTGACAACGGACTTTTTTTTTAAATGGTTGATGTTATTTCATTCTAAAGAGTTCATGACTCAAGTGATAAAAAGATGGCAGAGTGCAAAGTAGGGTGAGTGACTAGCATGCTGGTGGTAGTCTCCTTGTGAGGTGAGGACCAGTATATAGATTTAACACGTGCCACTGTTGGGAAACGACCGTCTGAAGCCCGTTTTATAGACAGAGAGTGAGTGCGTGCTTTATGTGAAAGCTGGTCTGACCTGAGTTTCTGAGTTATTTTTGTATGTCTGTATGTTATTTTCTTGGTTGTGTTTTTCTAATTTTTCATATCTTGGCAATTTGTTGTATGAAAACTTTTCAAACTGGTGATTTAAAGTTTTTTATTGGAATCATTGTACATTTTGAATAATATTATAATGAAAATACTAATGACAATAGGGATAATAATAATGGCTGTAATAATAAATATGATCAAAATAATATTGATAATGATAATGATGGCAATAATAATATTAATAATTAGATAGATAACTGCTCATAATTATAGAAGGTTCCCTTTTAAAATTATATTTTCATATGAAAATTTTCTCTGATATTGTCGTATTATATATTTATCTTTAAGGTTTTCTTTTATTTTAGACAATTACAAATGTATTTGTCCTGTCATAATGATATATTGTTTATGCATTATTCCCTTTATTAATGTTGGGTCGAAAAAATTTCATTAAAAAAAGAAAAAAAGCATAAAAGGAAGGAATTCTACAAAATTCGTTCATATAGGGGCCAGTTTAACCGACCCAACATATGGTTTTTGTTTTTCATTTGGAGCAATATTGCTCTCAGTGACCCTGATTGCTCTTCTCCGCCCCTATAAGGGTACCGTTAGCTGTGACTTACACCGAAACTTTGTGTAACAGAACTCTTCTCGATTCGACCGAATTTGATTTTTTTTTTCTATTTCAGTAAATGAAAAATTTCTGAAAGTATTTTATCATAATTAATGATATAATGATTATAGTTAATAGGGGGTTATGTTGTTATTGTGGTTAGATATTTTTTATGAGTTTTACAATAATAGAACAATTTTACTGTTTACGAAAGTTAACTTTTTGTATTATTTGAAGCTTTAATGGTGACTGTAGTAATCCTCCTTTTATATGCAGTCCATTCATCTTACTTTTAATATAACCGCACTCAAACTTATGTATCAGCCACGTGGAAAAGGAAATTTAATTTCTGAATGTTTAATTGAAAACTATTAGTTTAATCGCCAAGCTTTTATGAGACCTAATGTTAGGGGTTTTGCGTATTAAAAGACTGATTTCGTATAACGAATGTGTAAATGTGACTGTGGTAGACGGGTGAATGGATAATGTTAATGTGGTGATGTTCTTCCATTAAATAGTTCGTGCAATCAAAGTTGTCAAAGAAACAAAGAACCTTTTTAGAATTTCGTTGGAAAGCAAGGTAAAACAATTTGAAAGGTCTTGATCTGTATATTTCTTGATTCTTTTGTTTACAATGCTATGCTGTACCAAGTTTGTTTATTTTTTTTTTTCAGTAACATAGAACTATTATTCAGAAGAAATAGGTTTTCTTTGTTGGAAGGGAACTTTTAAAAACTTGATTAGTACGACTCTCTCTCTCTCTCTCTCTCTCTCTCTCTCTCTCTCTCTCTCTCTCTCTCTCTCTCTCTCTCTATATATATATATATATATATATATATATATATATATATATATATATATGTGTACAAACTTGCAGCGAACATCTATGTATGTTGAACAGGCTGTCATAAATCTCTTCATAGTTCATACTCATTATGGCAGATCCGTTTTAACGTTGTTACTGATTTTTTACAGGAATGTTTATTTTCATTTTTTAGAATTAGTTTTCCTACTTTTCATAGATTTATGCAAAGTTTACTTCTCACTATTCTGTAGTCTCTTGTCTAACTTGTTTAACTAATGCAACTTTAACTAAATGAACCTTTTTCACTGAGATTAAAATCTATTTCGATTTTGGTTTAGCTATTTGGGCTTCCCGTGTCCATTTTCTGTGCTAAAATCGAAATTGATTGTTCTTCACAATTTTAGGGGCAAAGATTTTGCTCTTAACGAAATTGTTTTTCCTAATCATTTGCATCCCCTCTTATTATGGTTAATAATGGAAACACTTCAACTTTTTTTATAAGAACACTTGTAAAGTTATGATTGCTTGTCTTGTTAAATTAGGATAGCAGACAATAGGAAGAACATGGAATGAGATCTAAACTATTTGGAAGAATTAAATACAGACAAAGGAATATAGATAGTGGTAGAACCTATATTGCCCCCTTGCTTATGATTTAAGATGCTTTCTTTCAGGAAAATCTTCAGGCATATTTTCTCTGTCATTTCTTGTGCCTACTCCAAAAATACCTTCTGCTGATTCTCCGCTCTTCTTTTGACATATTTTGTCATTGAAATTACCCAAAACAATTAATGTAAATTGGGTCTTTTATATGCGTGTATATATATATATATATATATATATATATATATATATATGTTTTTATATATGTAAACTACGGTATTTATGAACACTATGTTACCAACAAAACTAACCAGTTTTTAATATGTTGATAGAATTATATATACATCGCCGCATTTTACGTTTCAATACTACACTTGTCAATAATGAGTATATAGATAATTTCTTAAGCACCAACATCCGTTAAATGAAACCGCTTGTAATTTCAACGGCTAATTTGATCAGGTATGGTCTGGTCGGTGCTTGGCTTGGTTACTTCTCGGAACAGATGAACGTCCTGTTGCAGGCAACTTAATCCTCGGAGTGTTAAGCCTTTCCATTCACCATCTTTTGGGGGGAAACGAGTGTGGATTAGAACTACCTCAGAGTTCTCAGTCACAGTATTATTTAATCTAAGTCGAGTTGTAGCAGCAATGTCTATACTTTCTTCATATAGCCTATCATCATGATATTGTTAACATTTCCATTATTTCTTGTTCTTTTCTTTACGACATATATCCGATGCAGATTTTTAGGATGAACCTTTCTACAAACACCTGTCTGCTTTACCGCTATCTGTGCCTCTTAGGTCAAGTCTCTTGTGTGTCTGTCTTTGGGCGTTGTATTGAAGGGGCAGGATTGTTTAATGCAGCTTCAGGAATTCCTGCGCACCGACCCACAAAAACTTGACCACTCACTGAAGCTTATCTCAGACTCAGCAACATCTCTCTCTCTCTCTCTCTCTCTCTCTCTCTCTCTCTCTCTCTCTCTCTCTCTCATGGATTGGCCAATAATAAATTGATTGTAGATAAAAGGAATTATGATTTGAATTTATATATACATATATACATATATATATATATATATATATATATATATATATATATATATATATATATATATATATATATATCTGCGCATGCACCTATTAACGCAAAGAGCCTTGGTAAGATTTCACCAGTCATCTCTATCTTGAGCTTTTAATCCAATACTTCTCCATTCATCATATCCTACTTCGCGCTTCATAGTCACCAGCCATGTAGGCGTGGGTCTTCCAACTCCTCTAATGCCGTGTGGGGCCCAGTTGAAATTTTGGTGAACTAATCACTCTTGGGGAATGCGAAGAGCATGCCCAAACAATCTCCATCTACCACTCATCGTGATCTCGTCCACATATGGCACTCTAGTAATCTCTTTATAGTTTCATTTCTAATCCTGTCCTGCCATTTAGCCTAACTATCAGTATTCTTCTGAGGGCTTTGTTCTCACGTCTGCTAAATCTATTAGAGATTGTTTCATAGTCCTACCATGACTCATGTCCATATATTAACACCGATCTCACTAAACTGACATATAGCCTGATTTTTCTATGTAATTTCAGGAGATTTTATAACCAAATTTTACTTAACCTAGCCATTGTCTGATTTTCTTTTTTTCAATCTTTCACTTAACTCTAATTATAAAGACCTAAAGGCCCTGTATTGGAGATCATAGCCCCTAAACATTTAAATAATTCTACCACATAAATCCTTTCTATTTTCAATGATATTTCATCTTCCATTGCATACTCCATTCTCATCATCTCTGTCTTCCTTCTATTTACCTTTAGCCCAACCTCGCGTGATATTTCATGCATTCTGGTAAGCAAATATATATATATATATATATGTGTGTGTGTGTGTGTGTGTGCGTGTGTGTGTGTGTGCGTGTTTGTGTGCGTGTTTGTGTGCGTGTGTGCGTGTTTG
This sequence comes from Palaemon carinicauda, assembly GCF_036898095.1. Lineage (NCBI taxonomy): Eukaryota > Metazoa > Arthropoda > Malacostraca > Decapoda > Palaemonidae > Palaemon > Palaemon carinicauda. The sequence continues at coordinate 84,758,049 of NC_090742.1, read as the reverse complement.
TGTGCGTGTGTGTGTGTACTGTATATATAAATTACGGTGTTTTAATCATTTGAAAGTTTGTGCAAAGTATTCGAGTAGTTTGTTTTTGCATGGTGTATCTTAATGATTTATTTATTTTTTATATAATCACCGACGAAACAAATTTATCCCTTATATTACGGCTGAATCAAGGGTGATCAATGAGATTCGTTCTAGCAGATTGGTATGTTTATTTGTTCCATATGCTGGCAGGCAGTTTATACTTCTACACACAAACGTCTGTTACTTACATTACCCTTTCCATAGAGCCCCAGCTTATCAACTATGCCGTCTCTCTCTTTATAGGCATTGAGGACCCAACGTTTAGCCGTATTCTGAGTCCTATGCCTCTCTTGCATCGAAGTGTATTAGAATTGGACACATTTGATTGCGCCATCTATCCCATGCTCTTTACAAACCATCAACTTACGAGCACATTTTTGTATATAATGGTTATCACTGTTGCTGTTAGTTTGCTTTTGATCTATAGTGTTTTCGTTGTTATAAGTAACGAGAGGAGATGCGAGTGATTAAAAAAGAATTTTGTTAAGAGAAAAAAGTTTTTTTTATTAGTTTTGCAACATTGGGAGCTATTAATGAAAGGTGAAACACAAGAAGGACAATTCGAACAAGTGAAATAAATATATATATATATATATATATATATATATATATATATATATATATATATATATATATATATGTAGAGAGAGAGAGAGAGAGAGAGAGAGAGAGAGAGAGAGAGAGAGACCTGATAAACTGTAGAGCACTGATGATGAAGATAATGACGATAGTTATTGTTCTTTAATTCAGGATGAAATATCAGGCACATGCTTCCTCTTCGGGCGAAAGATAAATGAGATCTCCTTGCATTGTCTGCCTGCAGTTGCAGGAATCATGAATCTTCAGAATTTCTGAAACGCTTGGTGTCCTTAGTAAACAATTTCTTGACAAGAGCACTCTGTTTCGCGCTTTTCCGCATCATTTCCTTTTAACGTTATTGTATACATGGAGATTTTCTATTTGCTGCAGTAAAAATGTTCATGTAAATTTGAAACGTTTCCCTTGTTTTTAATCGGTTGTAAGCTTTAATATTAACTAAATTTTATATTATTATTGAATTTTTATCTGCGAAAAGTATCCAAAGTGATGGCAATCAAAACGTTCATAATATCTCCCACGCAGCATTTCAGCTTTAGGATGCAGATGAGTAAAAGCCAACTGAAAACGATCATCGCTCAAACATTTAAGGCTGACCGTCACCAACTCACTTGACCAATCATTGGTCATAAAAAGGGAAATACTGTATGCAAAACTCTACGTTCACTAGAATTTTTACGCCTTTACTGTTATCAACAAAGTATTTACAGTTTTGTCTATTTCTGTTACTCTTGTCGAAACAAATTTCATTGGTCGTTTTAAACTCTTAGAGTTTAAATGGATTTTTCTCATATGTTTAGGAAGTGGGTTGTTGGTTTTTAAGTTTGAGTAAGTAAGCAGATCAAATAAAGATTTTCTACCCATCTTCAGCTGTTCCGTTGTTTACATTCTCATTCAACCGCGGCAAGAACTGTTTGTGGAAGAAAGAGAAGGCAGAATATTTGGGGTAAGATGGAGGTCGTTAATGACCAGAATTGATCGACTTGTGTAAGCTTAATAACCAATGAGGAAAGGATGAGGGTAGATGCAACCTCGTATTTGCCCAAGTTGAGACAACTCTCTCTCTCTCTCTCTCTCTCTCTCTCTCTCTCTCTCTCTCTCTCTCTCTCTCTCTCTAACACGAAACTACCAAGGGAAGGATATTGTAATGGATATGTTGTAACTCCCTTGGGTGTGTTTTGGGCGTAGATTAGTTGGTGGTTTATCTAAACTGTTTGTTATAAGTACCGTAATTGTTTGATAAAGTTAGTCAATTTGCTACGGGTGTTTTCTTCTTGTTAATACTCTAATAGCCATTTGATAAAATTAGTGTTTGGATGGTCCATATGCAGTAGTAGTAGTAGTAGGTTAGCCATGGTACCAGCCACCCGTTGAGATACTACCGCTAGAGAGTTGTTGGGACCTTTGACTGGCAAGACAGTACCACTGTGCATTGGATCACTCTCTCTCTGGTTACGGCTCTTTTTTCTTTTGTCTACTTATACCGAATAGTCTAGCCTATTCTTACCACCTTCTCCTCTGTCCTCATACACCTGACAACACTGAGATTACCAAACTGTTCTTCGCTTAAGGGGTCATCTACTGCACTCTAATGGTTCAGACCGTTCAGTGGCGACTTTACTCTTGGTAAGGGTAGACGAGACTCGAGCAGCTATGGTAAGCAGCTATTCTAGGACACTCCAAAATCAAACCCTTGTTTTCTAGTTTTGGGTAGTGCCATAGACTCTGTACCATGGTCTTCCACTGTCTTGCATAAAGTTACACTCGGGCACACTAATCTATGATATTTCCCTTCCTCTTTTTGAGATTTTATAGTTTTTTATAGTTAACGCATGAAAGATTTATTTTAATGTTATTACTTTTAAAATATTTTATTTTGATTATTCATTGCTTATCGTGTAGTATATTTATTTCCTTATTTCCTTTCCTTTCTGTTTTTCTCTGTTGGAGCGCTTGGGTTTATAGCATCCTGCTTTTCCAACTAGGGTTGTAACTCAGCAAGTAATGATAATAGTAATAATTTAAAGAGAAACCCAACTGGTATTACCTTTGATGTCAACATTGACAATAGAAATAGATATCATTTGGCCATCTCCGACTTATGAGATCATCAGGGATCAAGTTCTTTCATCTGTGAGTGAATGATACCAGTCCAGCATCATTACATGGGGTTCAATTATTACTTCCTTAATGTTGCTCTGTTGTTGGTTTTTACTAAGTCTATCCATTCCTGTGTGGTTGTAATATTTATTTGTGAATGACTTTATGTGGTTGCTATCATTCTTATCATTTTTTATTTATAACTGCACTCGTCAATCTACAACTTCATACTACTGTAAATCATTAGTATTATTGATTTTATTGTTAATTAGTTACATCCAATTTTCGGCATGTTACGGCTGAAGTCCTCAAATCGATCTGCCATGAATTAGGGTCTCGCTCTTGTGAGTTGGTGATGGCCATGACTGCAGAGTACGCACGGGCTACGTGACAAGGCAAATTTACCCACCTCTTACATACAGGTCTTTCAGACTGCTCTAGCTTCGTGATTGAGCCGTTTTGTTTGCGTGTGCGTTCGTGCGTTTGCGTATGACTCATTCCTCCTGCTTATTTTATGGATCGATGCTTCCCCCTCTTCCCTTTTAACAGAAAATTTAATGTATTTAGTTTTGGATGCTGTTCAGCCAAGTCAAGAAGGCTGTTATGCTTAATCGCTTGCGTGTTATACATGCAAATAAGGGCATTTGGATGAAATTGACCGTTTTAATTGTAATGTACACATCAGTATATTATGTATGTTTCAACGCTCGGGCTTTTGTAAAAAAATATAAACATTAAATTAACAGTGATTATGTAATTGATCCTTATCTGTCGTCGTTGGCGGGTGTATTTCCCCCCCCCCCCCCTTTATTTTTCCAACCAGGAGTTAAAGTGAATTCACTCTTCATGTTTTTCGGTACCAGTGACCATTATCCCTGCACGATGCTCTTGCACGATTCAGCTTTCCACATCTCATTCCTCACGTTCTTAATCTAGAAGCTCTGACCTACAAGGTATATTAGAATGGGAAGACTCATTGAACACTGTTTATGCTACTTATTTGTGTTCAGATTACTTTGAATAAGGATTTGGTGCCTCAAGGTAGCTTAGTTTAATAACAACAGTGATTTATCCCTTACTTTTTAGTTTCGACAACAATGATCTATTTCTTACTTTTTAGTTTCGTCGAATTTTGGGGGTTCCTGTCTTTCAAGAGGCGGTTCTGTCATCTATCTTGGGTTAGGAAACTTTCAATTTATTTTCTTTCCATTTTCTTTTCGTAAGATCTTGATATAACTTCTGTTTCCTGACGCGTCGAAGAGAGAGCATTTGATCACGAAAATTTTAATGGCCTAAATCTTCAATATCTATGAAGGCCTTTCGCGAGGGGTACTATACATGTATGTGTTCGACTTTAGAGTTGGTGGAACATCTTTGTTTCGTTTGTAAATAAAGGATTTAAGTCCCTTAGAGGATTTTTTGTTAGGGTTGAGTCCCATGAAAACCCCATTTCAAAGAAATGCAAAGTTTGCTTTTCATCATTAAAGATACTTTTACAGTTTATATTTTCAATGTAATCTTAATTCACTTGTATCCCCTTTACAATTAGCCTTTTCATTGGTTTAACCTTTAAACGAAGTAAGCTTCTGTTGGACTTTCAAACTAAACGTGATTATTGTGAAGTCTCAACAGGATCCAATCCCTCAGAATGAGCTTCACGAGTCAGTTTGTGGGCTGATTTATGTCATCTTGTGCGTTTGTGCTTTGAATTATTCATGAGCCAGGAAAAATGAGATTTACTGAATTTACGGGACATTATTTTTCATGTACTGATAGGCCTTTCCATGAATGACAACAGAAATCTAAGCATTTTAAGTGCAATTATGTTCCATTTAGGAAAGTACGTCGGCTTGCGTGCATTGATAGTTTATTTCTTGGTCAATTATTCGCACTTATTTGCATCTTTAGAATAAGATTAATAAGGGCAATATTTATTTTTCGATTAATTTGTCTCACGTACTAAGTTGTTGTATATTAAAAGATTTCAGTCAATTTAAAAAATACACACCTCTTTGCCTTCTGCAGTCGTAAATGCCTTGCATGGGTACTTTTATTTCCGTTAGCAATAATTCTAGCATGAGAACGTATGGAATATTTACTGTGCAAACGCTGATATATATATATATATATATATATATATATATATATATATATATATATATATATATATATATATGCATGGGATGGAGAGTTTTTGGTAAACAAAATGAGACTATGAAAGTAACATGCCACTATCTCTAAAAGAGACAATTATTTATTTAATCAGACGATCCTACCAGAATTAACTTGTGCATCAGAAACTTGGAGCATTACTAAAGCCTTAGAGCATAAGTTGTTACGACTCAAAGAGATGTTGAAAGAATAATAATGGGAATAGCACTATGGGACAAAAAAAGAGTAACATGGATACGAGAACAAACTATAGTAGAGGATATTCTAGCAACATGTAAGAAAAAGTAATGGACAACGGCAGTAAATAGACGGACTAGAAAAATAATACAATGGATCCATAGAGATTGCAAAAGAAGCAGGGGAAGGAAGAGAAGACGATGGATTGATGAACTAAGAAAATATGCGGCTATATAATCTGTCATATAAAGACCATTAAAATTCGTGGGGTATTGTTAAATCAGTAGTAACAAGAGTTTAAATAATAGTGAGCAGTAAGAAGAGGATTAGATATTATGGAAAATGGGACAGGTGTTGTAGAAAATCCGTCACAGCCCCCCCCCCTTTACACACACACACACACACACACCATGTAGACATCACTTGCCCCCACTACAGCCATCACTTACCCCCACTACAGCCATCACTTACCACTTGCAAAGCCAAACGCTGCTCTACCAAACAGCTGTTACTTGAATTAGTACGAAACGTGAAGCGAGCAAAGCCGCTTTAATTGCTTTGTGTTGTGGTACAGAAACTTTTATTTTGGGACTTGTGTTATCAACCGTGAATTCTCGATTACATTGAACAACAGCTTACCCCTTTCTCTCCTTGCTAAAGTGGCTATTTTCGGGGGTTGATTGGTTTGCAAGTTGCTTTATGTTGTTGGGGTAAAGGTTGTTAGGGTTGCATTTCATGTAGGCTATGCTAGGATTTACACTGCTATTTTGGGATTTTTTTTTTTTTCAGAAATGCTATGATTCAGAAACTAGATTTCAATGACTTATTGGCATTTAATGGTCGTTTAATCTAGTATTGTTTTTCACAAGTATTTAGTATTATATGCAAGTTTTGGTATGGATTCCGGAAACTTATTTATATAACTAATTTTGTTTTGTATCCTACGTCCAGAAAATAAAATACATAAACGGTGTGAAGTATCTCCCTTTGTGTTTAATACGTACAGTATATATAGTTGAATTTACCAAGTGATGATAGTGATCCAAGGAAAGCCCAGTAGTGCCATTTACCAGTGAATAGCGCCCACGTGCGCAGTAAGAAAAAGTTTGACCCATTAAGGATTATGGTAGTAATTGTGCTCCGTCCAGATGCCTGGTCTAGTGACTAAATCACCAAAAGATAATCCTCGAGGTAATGAGGACGAGGAAAATATGTCAGGTAAGTTTGTATTTTCCTTTTCCATTAATTTTACGTAATATTATTATAAAAGTAATAGTTTTAATTAAGCTTTGGAAAATTATTTTTAATGTTTCCATTCATAAATTCAGTTATTGTTATTCTGAAAATTGGTTGTGTAGTAATATTTTCCCTCACATGCATTTTACAATGCCGATGATTATTTGTATTTTATAATACAAATAATAAACTGAACTGGTAGAAACAAATCAGATCTTTGAAGAGGTTGACATGTTGTTAGCACCTTGGCAGTATTAACATATAACTTATTTCCTCTTGTACCAGATCGCTAATATTTATTTCAAGTCGTATGTTATTGGGTATCCCAGGACTGTTGTCATGAATACTGGTGGAGACCATGTGGTTTGTTTTTAATGGTCCACCTCGAGCACTTATGTAGCCACCTCACCTGCTTGTAATTGCAGCTCATTGATGCACGTTGCACGTGTCTTGGTGGGTCTTTTTGCTTGTTTTGCTTAACTGATGTACTTCTACTGTATACCTTATCTCCCCACATTTGGACACTTTAATATAAAGTTTTATGAGACTGAATATGCGTTTGGTCACGTAGGGGAGTTATTATATAACTAACATAAAATACTTTTAACAGTCCTTTAATCCGATTTGAGTTGGTGTGAGATCAAGTTCTGGTTTGGCAATGAGGTTACCAAAGTAAGTAAGTAGAGTCGAGGCTGTGGTAGTGAAATTGTTTTTTGTAGTTTGGGCTAATTGTCATTCACGGCCGAAATACGGAACGTTTTAGTATTCAATATTTAAGTAATGAGGTTCTTTACATAGTAAGGATAAATTATAAAAAAAATAATGAAGGGCTAGCGTGTCCTTTACAGTCATTGGAGAACTGACACTTTGCATGTTAGCTGAAGTAAATTAGGCCAGAGATCCATTTTTATACTCTACCGTCAGTTCAGAGCTTAGGGATAAATTATCATCTTTGAGAAAGTGAATGGAAGGCAGTGGATTTAGTTTTTTAAGGTTTCGCTAATTTTAAATATGAGGCAGAAAAGCAAGTTACCTTGTGCAACAAAGGAAAGTATGTTGTACAGTACATTTTTTATGAATACTGTGTTTCACATGTACAGTAGAAGTTGGGCGAAATCATTCGATCTGGTTCATCAGTCATTTTGTCGATCATCTGTTTCATTGTAGTTTTTCTTAGGAAAAGAAAAATACATACGGTATTAACATACAAATTACTCACCTATCTATCTATCTATCCCCCCCCCCCTTCATCCCTCCCTCCCTCCCTCTCTCTCTCTCTCTCTCTCTCTCTCTCTCTCTCTCTCTCTCTCTCTCTCTCTCTCTCTTATATGGATGTATATATACGATTTAGGTGATATAGCATTAATTCGGAAATGGTACGAGAAACTACTGTAATTTACAGTACAGGCAGTACAGGGAACTTTACTCTATCGTAATAGAAACTAAATAATGGGATCGTGACTCTCAAAAGAATCTCAGCTGTCTATATATATATATATATATATATATATATATATATATATATATATATATATATATATATATATATATATATATATATATATATATATATATATATATATATATATATATATATATATATATACACAGTACATATATATATATATATATATTTACTACATACCTACCTTTGTAATTAATCTGTGGGCATCTTCATCTAGACTGGAAAAAGGATTATGCTGAAAGTCTATAATAGATTATGTAATGTATACACTCACGCACACACACATATATGTATATATATATGTATATATATATATGTGTGTGTGTGTATATATATATATATATATATATATATATATATATATATTGTATATATATATGTATATATCTATCTATCTATCTATATATATATATATATATATATATATATATATATATATATATATATATATATATATATGTGTGTGTGTGTGTGTGTGTATGTATGTATATATGTATATATCCTATATGCATGGTTGTGCTTGTCTTAGAAATTGTACACTTGTTTTCTTAGTTATGGCTGCTATGATTAATAAAAATTAGACTCGGCATCATGCAAAGGAGGGGCCAAGCCTAAACCCAAGAGCCAACGTCCTCCCAAGTCATGATTCTGGCGATTCTTTTCTCTTCAAGGTCACCTCCAGGTAGACGTAGCGTGGAAAGTCTTTAACAAAATCATGGTTTGGAATTTTTGTCTTGAATTATAATGCAGGAAAAATAGGAGAGTGTGTTGGATTATGAACGTTTATGTTTTCTTTCTGCTCGTACATAAGAAGTATTGAAATGATAAAATGAAGTTTAAATGATAGTTTTATAACAGCAATGGTACGGTCATGCAATTAAAGTGTTCGTGTGTTGTTTGTAAAGGATTTGGTAGGACGTTGCCATCGTGCTTGATAAACATTCAAATCACCACCCTGAATATCATGTATTGTATACAAATTGTAAATTTGAGATGTGTGCCGTTAAAGACTCAGTTCCAAAGGTGTTCCGTCTTCGCTCGTTAACTTCCAAAGAATTCAAATTACAAAAATCATACTTCATCCGGTCGTCCCTAGCGTGATACGGCAAAGTTTTCAAAGTCTGTCTCTCTCTCTCTTTGCAGTTATGTGGAGATATCAAAAGTAAACCAAAGTTTTTATCGGAGCAAAAGTTGAAATATTTGGTTATGCGTTTGCAAGTGTGAATATTATACCATATGTTTACACATGTAGCTATTGTAAAGTAGAAAATTTAGTCATATGATATATTAAATATGTCTCATTCACAAGCTTTGTTCTTAATGTCCATCTTCTTCCAAGACTAACTTAAAAATATAGACAAAACGGTTATATAATTCTCTTAGTCTCTTGAAGTTTTCCTTTTTTTCTTTCATCTGGCCAGTTTAATTTCCCTAATTAGGGATAAAATTCGTGTTGTTTTTGCCCCCAAACCTCTTTCTTTATTAATGAATTTGAATAGATAAAGGCAATAGTGTTTCTCTCTGGTCGATATTCCAAAAATATTAGTAAATTTCCTTCATATTGTTTTTACAAACAGTTACCAACCCGGATACATGTAGGTGACAAGCAACGTTAAAACTGTTAAGAGACAGTTGGCAAACGGATGTGGATACTTCACGAGGATTATTTCACGAACAGTTCTTAAAACAAAATTAGTAAAGGAATCGGAATTGACTATTGTTAATGCTTTAGCTTGAAAGATTAGTTAAATTCAGTTGTCTACACACACACAAAAGAACCCATCGACAAGGCTTTTTTTTAAAGCTATTGAATTAGGCCTATGCTATTTGTTTTCATTGTTAGAACCGAATCTTGAATTGGAAAGACTCGCCTATTATTTTTGTCATATTTTTGTTTCTGGGCTTTCTAAAAATTGAGAATCTATAGGAATATTTTACGGGAATTTTCAAATGTGTTCATCTCTTCCAAAATGCAGGTTTGAGACCTTATGAATTTGCCTTCAAGACTATATTCTTATTTATTGTGATGATAATTATTACATAAACAATAGCAATTCTTCTTTTTTCTTCCTCTTCTTCTTTTTTGTCTGCATCTTTTCCCACCTTTATGTTGGGTCGATGTTTCTGGCCAGCGTTCTCCGTCTACCTCTGTCCCACACTTCCTTTTTATCGAAGGTCATCCTTGATACAGTCCATCCACCTTCGCTTTGGTCTCCCTCTTTCTATCACTCTCGTCCCAATATACTGTTCACCTCTTCTTATGACATGACCATACCACCTCAGTCTACTTTCTTGGATCTTACCTGATAGTTCTCTAACTCCTGTGGTACTCCTAATTACTTCATTCCGTATCTTATCTCTTCTTGTCACCCCACACATCCATCTCGACATTCTCATCTCTGCCACATCCAATTTCTTCTCTTCTGTCTTCTTTAATGTCCACGTCTCCGCTCCATACATCACTGTCCTGTGTACTTTACCTTTCAACTTAACCCCTATTTTCCTGTCTTAATAAACAATAGCAATAATAATGATAATTAGTTTATAGTAACAAAAGAAAAGAAAAGAAATTTTGATTATGGTCAGTCGACATACCTCACACGTGTTCTTTACAAGACTGGGGTAGTTTACCATTCGGAACAATCTTCTTTTTAGTCTCTCATTTAGAGACGAGAAAGGTCCCTTTGCCTAAATTTTGAAATAAAAGAATAGAGATTTGAAATAACTATCGGCAACATTGTTCTTATCTGATATCCATTCACGGTTCATGCACTTTTGTATCATCAACTTTCATCTCGGTAGTTGACCTTGCTCTAAATTTGGCATCAAGGTATGAATGTTATTTAGTTTTGCGTTTACGTGTGTGATGTAATGGATATATATAACACTGAGATTCATCCTATGTCAGAAATGAAATTATTATTATTATTTTTTTTTTTTTATAAACCAACGCCTATTACGACATTTTTTTTTATGAACAATAATGTATGGAAAATAATGTTTATCTATTGCACATATTGTCATCGTTTTCACTTTGTCTGAAAAATACGTGATATATATATATATATATATATATATATATATATATATATATATATATATATATATATATATATATATATATATATATATTAGGTGTAATTCTCGTCAGTAAATTTACTTTTGAGAAACACATAAGGTCTGTGTCTTCTTCAATTTCTAAAAAAATAGGCTTATTGAGAAAGTCTTTCAAGATTTTCGGTGATCAATCTATTCTGAAGAAGTGTTTTAACTCTTTCATTCTACCTTGTTTTGAGTATTGTTCTCCTGTCTGGTCTTCAGCTGCTGATTCTCATCTTAATTTGTTGGACAGAAACTTACGGTCTATTAAATTTCTTATTCCTGATCTAGATATTAATCTCTGGCACCGTCGTTCAATTAGTTCATTATGCATGTTGCATAAGATTTTTCATAACTCTGACCATCCTTTACATTCAGATCTCCCTGGACAATTCTATCCTGTTCGTAATACTAGGCAGGCAGTTAATTCTAATAGCCAGGCCTTCTCCATCACGCGGCTCAATACTACGCAGTACTCTAGAAGTTTTATTCCAGCTGTGACCAAGTTGTGGAATGATCTTCCTAATCGGGTGGTTGAATCAGTAGAACTTCAAAAGTTCAAAGTTGGAGCAAATGCTTTTTTGTTGACCAGGCGGACATAGTCTTTTTATAGTTTATTTATGACATATTTGTTTTTGATGTTGTTGATAGTTTATTATATGACATGTCTGTTTTGACGTTGTTTCTTATTTTAGAATGATTTATTGTTAATTTGTTCTCTTCATTTATTTATTTCCTTATTTCCTTTCCTCACTGGGCTATTTTTCCCTGTTGGAGCCCCTGGGCTTATAGCATCTTGCTTTTCCAACTAGGGTTGTAGCTTGGATAGTAATAATATATATATATATATATATATATATATATATGCGTGTGTGTGTGTGTTGATCACAGCAGAATAATATACATGAAGCACATAAATGTATATATATATATATATATATATATATATATATATATATATATATATATATTAATATGTATATATATTATATATATGTTTATAATATATACATATATATATATTATATATATATATACTATATATATATATATATTAATGTGCTTCATATATATTATTTTGCTGTGCCATATATATATATATATATATATATATATATATATATATACATATACATACATATATATATATATATATATATATATATATATATATATATATACACATACACATACACACACACTCATATATATATATATACATAAACATATATATATATATATACATACATATATATATATATATATATATATATATATATAAATATGGATGAACAGATTGTAAAAGCCATAGTAAAATACTTGAATACCTAGTGGTTTCGTGCATTTTGATACACACTTCCTCGGGGTACAATGTTACACCCTGAAAAAGTGTGTATTGAAATGTACAAAAGTGCTGGGTATTCAAGTACTTCATTAGTTCCTACTGGCTTTTGATGTACATTAAGTCATGTGATCCTTGTGACAGTAAAACGTGCGTGTTTATATATATATATATATATATATATATATATATATATATATATATATATATATACATACATATATATATATATATATATATATATATATATATATATATATATATATATATATATATAGTGCCTTATATATATTATTTGTAGAAGTGGACGTAAAATTTATTAGTTTAGTTCTAAAGCAACACCTTTCAGCAATTACGGTTTCTATAATTATTAATTCGACTTTACAATATGCCAATCTTGTGCATGTATGTTCGTGCAATTTTAAGTCAACATTCTCTAAGACTATTTGTAGCCTGATATACACCACAATCACATTTGCAGATAGAATTTTGTATATTCTTATCTGCCATGTGTATTCATTGTATGGTTGTCAGCCACTTTCCTTTAGAGATAGTCGCTTCTGGTATGCAATTTTCAAGTTTGTGTACGAAAAAGTGACTGCTGCTCACAAACTCCTTCCATATTGCCCAATGGGCAATTCTAAGCTGGCTACCCCGTGTTTTCTGTGGCTACCACCAATTTACAAGTTTAGGCCTATCACGAAGGGCATCTAGTGCCTACATAACGATTACTATTAATAGAGATAGTAAATAGCAGGTTTTGCCATTTAATATTAACATTAGATTTGAGCTTCTTTGGGGTTAAAGGATTTAGCTAAGGTTTGTCATCGATGACTAACGGTTATTAGATTATTTCCCGTAAACTTCGTGGTTTGTCAAGTACAGTCAAATTCAAATTGCTTACAGCCACTTGCTTTATGGAAATTGCTGCATTTTCTATACTTGGAAAATGATGACCAGTAAGTTGACACATGTATCAGAAAGGTTAATGCTTAGATAGTCTTAACATGCATTAGGAGCATGGAGTGAGTACAATAGGTTACACCAAGGCCTTAGGTTAAAAAATGCATTTCGGACAGGGAGAGTGTTAATTCTCTCTCTCTCTCTCTCTCTCTCTCTCTCTCTCTCTCTCTCTCTCTCTCTCTCTCTCTCTCTCTCTCAGGAATAACGAGTTATACAGTAACTGGCCGAAGTCTCTCCTCTCCATCCCGGATCGTACATTAGGCCTGTCGGTATTAAAGGGAGAGAAATAATATATATTTATAAAAATCAGGAAAAGAAAATGGCATCTAGCCAACATTCTGAAGATTACATTATCTATACATTGCAATGGGTCTACCCTGAAAACGTGTGTGAGTGGTATATACGGATGATTCTTCTCCTTATGGGCAGGTAACCTTTACCCGCATGGAATAATAATCATCTGGTATTAGTCTGGGAGCTAGCTTAAGTTTATTTAACAATTTGAGCCCGAAAGGTTTGAGCATTGGATTCCATGCGTTTTATGGGTGTCATTACAAAGAGGCAAGTCTTAAGTGACATGGCTTGTACGGTGACTAGGGGTAGCCCCTCAAACCCCCCATCAAAATTTATTTTATTTAACAACTTGAGCCCAAACATCAAATAACATTTTATCAAGTGGCCCTTGGATAAGGATTCAAATCCCATCAGTTAAGACCAAAAATTCCTGTACGTTGATTAATTAAGACACTAATTAATTACAGCCAATTTCAGTTTTATTTAACAATTCAAGCCCAAACTATTTTCTTTCATATAATGATACTACTAGATACAGTGAAGAGAAAAATATAATACAAGACCAAAAATATTTGTACGGGGGCCATTTAAGACCCCTTATTAATTACCATGGGCATTTTTTGGTGCCAGATTGCACTTTATCTAACCAACATAGCCCATCCAAAATTTCAGTTGCATATTACTATCTACCAAGTTTAATATCATTTCAAACAAGTCAAGACACAATTTACCTGTACATCAGCTAATTAAGACGCTAATTAATTTGACCTGATTACAGTTTTATTTAACAATTTGAGCCCAAACAAATTTCTTTCAAATAATGATACCACTAGTAACAGTGATTGGAAAAATACAACACAAGACCAAAAAATTTTGTACAGGGTACATTTAAGACCCCTTATAAGCAGGCCTTAATATGTCAATTACAAAATAAAAGTGCATTCTTTGATCTTATCTCACTAGTGTTTGACTAGTGGTTTTTGTTAATAAACATCTCGCATAATCCAAGAGTCCAAAGGTTACTCACAAAGTTTTATTGTCTATGAGTATGTACAGCATAAGTCATATATATGAACTTAATTGTGAAAGCTAATGGTGCGTGAATTTCAGATGTAATATGCATTATTTTAGGTAAATCCCATCTTCCCATCCAATTCACAATCTAAAATAATGATAATATGTGTTTCGCAAAGAGGATTTGAAAACCCATGATAATTTTCTAGAAAATAAAATGGATGTCTATCTAATAATACTTTTCATACTTATCAATATTCCAGTTTCCATCATAGACAGAACAAAAGTTCTGCAGATATTGACTATTTAATTGAGCATGATTTTATTTGGAAGACAATATTGAAATAAAGTGTTACACATATAAGACATTTCTTAACATTTTTGACTGCATTATATGCTACTTGTTTCTGTACTATATGTATAAATAACGTGTACCTTTTTATTTCAGATGCATGTGAATTAATCAAATTTGTTAGAAGGATTAAATTCAATGTATAATCAGTGTGAAATGGAGAGTTATCAACAACATGAGATTTCATTGCCTCATGCGGGACAGCATCAGGTTAAAAAAACTAACGATCAGGAAGGTAGGTTCCTTAAATTAATCCATTTATTAAAAAAAAAATAACACTTTCTTCATCATAACCTTTTTAATTTGAATAACCTTTCTGTAATATCAACCATCAAGAGCACCATAAGGATTTGCTAGATATTTTTAATTAATAGACATCATAGTTATAATTTTTTCTATCAAGGAAAATTATCATAATATCCTATACCATACAAAGATTTACATGAGAAATTATATCTAAGAACACGTTAAAAAATTACAATACTTTATATTGATGGATATTGTTTTAAACATTCTATGTGAAATATAGCTCCACATTTATTGTATAATTTCAAATAATTTTTGTTTATATCATTAAGATGGTATGTTTATTTATTCATTCAGGCCCGGGAATTGAACTTAAATGCCTCTTTCACAATGAAGCTACCTCAGAAGCAAACTTAACAAACTCCAAAACATTGAGGGGTCAGAACTCACAGGATTCACAAGCAGCAAATGTAATTGCCTTTAAAGAGATGACATGGTCGATGGTCATGAAAGCTGCAGCTGTGAGAAAAGGAAAGACAAATTTCAGTTCTAGCAAGTATTATGGAATAATTAAAAATTTGCCGAATGAACCTAATGTCAGTGATGGCTACCACCCTAAATGCTACAGTAACTTTACTGCTGTCGCAAAAACTTCAGTTGATAAAACACAACAGTCAGACAATCTAAATTCCCAATGTTTAAGGTCAGAACTGAAATTTGTCTTTCCTTTTCTCACAGCTGCAGCTTTCATGACCATCGACCATGTCATCTCTTTAAAGGCAATTACATTTGCTGCTTGTGAATCCTGTGAGTTCTGACCCCTCAATGTTTTGGAGTTTGTTAAGTTTGCTTCTGAGGTAGCTTCATTGTGAAAGAGGCATTTAAGTTCAATTCCCGGGCCTGAATGAATAAATAAACATACCATCTTAATGATATAAACAAAAATTATTTGAAATTATACAATAAATGTGGAGCTATATTTCACATAGAATGTTTAAAACAATATCCATCAATATAAAGTATTGTAATTTTTTAACGTGTTCTTAGATATAATTTCTCATGTAAATCTTTGTATGGTATAGGATATTATGATAATTTTCCTTGATAGAAAAAATTATAACTATGATGTCTATTAATTAAAAATATCTAGCAAATCCTTATGGTGCTCTTGATGGTTGATATTACAGAAAGGTTATTCAAATTAAAAAGGTTATGATGAAGAAAGTGTTATTTTTTTTTTAATAAATGGATTAATTTAAGGAACCTACCTTCCTGATCGTTAGTTTTTTTAACCTGATGCTGTCCCGCATGAGGCAATGAAATCTCATGTTGTTGATAACTCTCCATTTCACACTGATTATACATTGAATTTAATCCTTCTAACAAATTTGATTAATTCACATGCATCTGAAATAAAAAGGTACACGTTATTTATACATATAGTACAGAAACAAGTAGCATATAATGCAGTCAAAAATGTTAAGAAATGTCTTATATGTGTAACACTTTATTTCAATATTGTCTTCCAAATAAAATCATGCTCAATTAAATAGTCAATATCTGCAGAACTTTTGTTCTGTCTATGATGGAAACTGGAATATTGATAAGTATGAAAAGTATTATTAGATAGACATCCATTTTATTTTCTAGAAAATTATCATGGGTTTTCAAATCCTCTTTGCGAAACACATATTATCATTATTTTAGATTGTGAATTGGATGGGAAGATGGGATTTACCTAAAATAATGCATATTACATCTGAAATTCACGCACCATTAGCTTTCACAATTAAGTTCATATATATGACTTATGCTGTACATACTCATAGACAATAAAACTTTGTGAGTAACCTTTGGACTCTTGGATTATGCGAGATGTTTATTAACAAAAACCACTAGTCAAACACTAGTGAGATAAGATCAAAGAATGCACTTTTATTTTGTAATTGACATATTAAGGCCTGCTTATAAGGGGTCTTAAATGTACCCTGTACAAAATTTTTTGGTCTTGTGTTGTATTTTTCCAATCACTGTTACTAGTGGTATCATTATTTGAAAGAAATTTGTTTGGGCTCAAATTGTTAAATAAAACTGTAATCAGGTCAAATTAATTAGCGTCTTAATTAGCTGATGTACAGGTAAATTGTGTCTTGACTTGTTTGAAATGATATTAAACTTGGTAGATAGTAATATGCAACTGAAATTTTGGATGGGCTATGTTGGTTAGATAAAGTGCAATCTGGCACCAAAAAATGCCCATGGTAATTAATAAGGGGTCTTAAATGGCCCCCGTACAAATATTTTTGGTCTTGTATTATATTTTTCTCTTCACTGTATCTAGTAGTATCATTATATGAAAGAAAATAGTTTGGGCTTGAATTGTTAAATAAAACTGAAATTGGCTGTAATTAATTAGTGTCTTAATTAATCAACGTACAGGAATTTTTGGTCTTAACTGATGGGATTTGAATCCTTATCCAAGGGCCACTTGATAAAATGTTATTTGATGTTTGGGCTCAAGTTGTTAAATAAAATAAATTTTGATGGGGGGTTTGAGGGGCTACCCCTAGTCACCGTACAAGCCATGTCACTTAAGACTTGCCTCTTTGTAATGACACCCATAAAACGCATGGAATCCAATGCTCAAACCTTTCGGGCTCAAATTGTTAAATAAACTTAAGCTAGCTCCCGGTTTATATAGAATTAGCCCGAAGTAGTCTCATGAAAGTGTGAGGGAGGTAGATGTCCACATGTTGTGGTAGGGTATGTTGGGGGTGGGGAGTGTTGGAGTACGGAGTTGATTATGCAAGTGTTATGACGTCAGACGTCTCCCTTGACCTGGAGTGTGGAGTCTTCACCTTGCTCCAACATAACACCCTCTCCTTCCTTCGGGTAGAGAGAGAGAGAGAGAGAGAGAGAGAGAGAGAGAGAGAGAGAGAGAGATTGGGAATGGGCGTTTGGTGTTCTATTACAACAGTTGTGTAGTAATTGGAATATGAAAAGGTAAAACGTCGTGTATCTTAGTTTGATTTTAGTGGGTGTTCTGTATCGATTTACGAGATTCGTCATCTTTTCTTTAAAACATTGGCTTATAACGCATTTTAAATCACACTCCTACGTAATATTTGATTTCTATGTGGAAGTGTAACGTCAAATAGCGTAATTTCATTGGAGATGGTGTTGGGTTAACCTCTTGTCTTGTCCTCTTTCTTCTTCCCGAGAATGGACTGCAAGTGGCACAAATTTATATAGTTAAGAGTTATGTCTCACAAGGCCAGACTATTTGATCGTTATATTTTTCTTTTCTTATTTCTGTTGATATAGTCGTATCATGCCAAGAGGCTTTTACGTTCTTTGGAAAAATATAGATGAGAACAACAGATTTTAATTTGTTGTCATTATTTCCTTTATAGTCTATTTATGAACATGAATATTTTAATAAAAAGCTAATCAACTCCTTCTTTGCTATAATATGAATCTTTCTGTATTTTTTTTCTCCTTGTATGGAAATGCATGTTTTTGTACGTGTGTATGTATATGATATGAATATCCCCTAGACAAGGATTTTAATGCTGTTAGCTAAAATCGAATATAAAGAAGAGTAAGAAAAATGCAATGGATATTAGCCTTAAAAAAAGAGACGGACCCGCATCTTAAAACTTGAGATGACATAATCCTTGAGGAAAATTAGAGCTTATTGAAGATTTCAAAGCCTGGCATTATGTATCATTGTGTCTTTTTAGTGTCAGGGATGGAAAGAATATGTCCTGTTGTCAAAGATTAAGCTCCGGTAAGATCAACAGATCTGTCAAAAACTACATTGGAAATAGGGATAGAGATTCAGATCACAAGTTAGACTATAGGTCAAGGTCAGGATGAACGCGTGTTTCTGATATGTGTGAGGGTCTTGTTTGGTGATTTGGTTGTATTTTTTTTTTCAGGCGAGACATTTTTATCTAATTAGACTCCATTAGTGAGAATGAAATGTCCATTTTGGTCAGTATTAAGGACGGCAGTTGGGTGACATTAAATGTCTTTTAATAGTACTGAAATTTTCTCGAAGGGAATCGTGAAGATTTATAAACACGAATCCGATACACAAAAATTAGTTTCGTTGCTTTTCAACGTTATTAGACCTCTTTCGTTTAATTTATACTTTTATTTATGCCTGGAAATTCATATACACTAGGTATATAAATGTGTAGGCCTATAGGTATTAACCTATGGGAGAACGTACAATATAAAACTATTTTTTAAATCATCCTAATTTGGTTTAAAGCACACCTAACACTAACGCAAGTAACTGGTGCGATAAATCTAATTATTACCTCCGCCAACGAAGTTGAAAGAAGTTGTTTTCGCCCCTCTTTGTGTGTGTGTGTGTGTGTGTGTTTGTTTGTGAACAGCTTCCTGGCCACAATTTTAATCGTAGTAGAGTAATGAAACTTGCAGGGAATAAATGTTATGTAAAAAACTGGAAATGATTAAAATTTGGAAGGCCAAGGCTAAAGGTCAATGTCATGGTCAAGGAAAATGTCCAATTCACGTAATCATCCATAAGTTTGGACATCGTTGTCACAGAGACTTAAAACTTGGTTCATATTTGAATGTATGGAAATTCACGTTAAATAATACAGGTTAACGCCAAAGGTCAAGGTCTTGGTCGAGCTAAAGGTCGAGAAACAAATTACCGCGGCGGAGGTCTGCGCTCTACTGAGTGCCCCTTTAGTTCACTATTCTATCTTATTTCTCCTCCCATTGTTTTTTTAAGTTTTTATAGTTTATATATGCAAGATCTATTTTAATGTTTCCGTTTTTAAAATTCCTTATTTCAATTGTTCATTACTTCTCTTGCAGTTGTTTATTTATTTGTTTCCTTTTCTCATTTTATCATTACTTCTCTTGAAGTTAGGCCTATTTATTTCTTTGTTTCCATTTTTTCATTGGGCTATTTTTTCCAATTGGAGCCCTTGGGCTTATACCATCTGGCTTTTCCAACTAGGGTTGTAGCTTAATAATAATAATAATAATAATAATAATGATGATGATGATAATTAGTAATAATAATTAATAATAATAATCCTCAATACGGTAATCAGCGAAAGGGATTTCGATCATGTGCACACGCTAGAAGTCACTCCTGCTCTGAATGCATTAAATGCAATTGGAATCGCAAATAGAACTCAGGAGTTTGGGAGGCTTTCAACTCCAATAGTGAACCTCAACATCGGACCCTACGCGGCCAGTTCTCAGATTCCACTTGTTATGTGGAGTAGATTAAAACATTTTTGGAAGTTTTATTTTCTTTTTGCAGTATAGTCATTGACAGATGTTGTCTCACCGGTTGTTTAACGGTGGAATGATAATTACATTAGTATATCTTTGTATGGAATGTTCTATAAATAAGTGTAAAATCCGTTTATTTGTATGTATGAGAGAGAGAGAGAGAGAGAGGAGAGAGAGAGAGAGAGAGAGAGAGAGAGAGAGAGAGAGAGAGAGAGATGAATAAATGGAACGTGTATGAATCAGTTAAATCCGTATTACGTATGTCTAAAAAAGATCCTGAGAATAGTTTTTATCATTTCATCATCATCATCTCCTCCTACGCCTATTGACGCTAAGGGCCTCGGTTAGATTTCGCCAGTTGTCTCTATCTTGAGCTTATAATTCAATACTTCTCCATTTACCATACCCTACTTCGTACTTCATAGTCTTCAGCCATGTAGGCCTTGGTCTTCCAACTCTTCTAGTGCCGTGAGGAGTGTCTTACATTTGGAATGAAGAAATTTTTTTTTTATCTTAAATTATTTAAAAAATAATAATGTCTTTCAGTTCGCTCATTGTACTTGTTGCATAAGATTTTTCATAACTGTGACCATCCTTTGCATTCATGTCTTCTCAGACTATTCCATCTGCCGACTACTATTAGCTATGCCGTTAATTTTGTGCATTTTCATCTCGGCCACTTCTATTTTTGCTTCTTGCTCTTTCTTGTCCAAGTCTCTGCCTCTGGCCTATAGAGCATGGTTGGTCTAATAACACTTTTATAAAACTTTCCTTTAACCTTTGCACTAATCATCTTATCACAGAGAATCACCGATGAATTTCTCTTGTCCTTTTTTTCATCATGAGACTCGATATTTAACATTATTCTCGAAGATATATTCAGGCTGTGACTAACTTGTGGAATGATAGTCCGAATCAAACAATGAATTGGTAGGACTTCAAAAGTTCAATCTTGGTACATATGCTTTTTTTGCGAGCAGGTTAACCATATTTCGGTATTTTAATTTATACGTTGTTTAACAATTATTATAATAATCTTATGTATGTATATATATGTATATAGAAGGGGCTAGCGTTTGATCCCAGGTATGAGGTAGAAATTTATTTCTATTTGAACACGATGTTGTGTTGATATTAATCCATATATATATGTATATATATATATATATATATATATATATATATATATATATACACACACACACACACACATATATATATATATATATATATATATATATATATATATATACACACACACACACACACACATATATATATATATATATATATATATATATATATATGGTTATTTTTCCAATGGTTTTTTCTTGTCTGGTTCTTTATTGCCATGGAATGCTTTCCTCATTTTTTCCAAATAGAATTGCAGTTATATTGGTAAGAAGATTGTGATAATAATGATAGCGATAATAACATTTATATAGTAATTTAATACAAACTTAATATTTTGAACACATACATTATATAAAATCAGATTTATCCTTTCTATTTTCAGGTGAGTTTTGGGTGTCCATGAAACACGAGTTAAACTCCGAAGTACGGTTAGTAATCTGGCTTAAAACAAGTAGTAGAGTTAAAACAATAGGTGAGCTTATCTGGATTTATTCAGTTTTGTTACATTTCAAAAATGTATTTCATCTAGGTTTTCTAATATATATGTATATATATACTATATATATATATATATATATATATATATATATATATATATATAAAATGTATATATGTATGTATATATATGTATGTATACAATATGTGTTCGTGCACTTTTGTTTACACGAACAACTAGTGCCTGAATAGGTGTAGCAAGTGTCCTTGCATTCTAACGATGTATTAGCGTCAATGACCCTATAAGTCAGAATGCTGGAAAACCTCAAATCAATCAATCTAACTACGTTTTAAGTGGTTGTATACATAGTTAAATGCAATTTAGTTAACGGTTTTGAAGTAAGTGTATTCTACACACACTTGCCCTCAGTAACGTATCTGGTCATTACTTTAAATTCTGATCACTTTATACCCTCCTGCATGTGTGCTGTATGTTAATAGATCAATTAGTACCGGATTGGGATTTTTTTTTCTTTGAAGCGTAATTATCGTTTTCGTTGTTGTTGTAGTTATTGAACATAAACATTCAACAGATTTGAACTGGATAGAAAAAAAGACATTAATTTATTAAGCATGTTCCGCAAGAATAGACGAAATGCTTAAAGTGTAAGGTATGTAAATGATTAAATGGTTATTAAAGAGGTAAAGTAAAAATTTGAAAAATTACGTGTTGTTACAATAAGGAAATTAATGTAGACAATGGTGTACAGTTGGACTAGAATTTCTGGCACAACACGGTCTGAGGAAATGCACCCTGTCACACCCTTACTGTCAGGCGAGTCCTCTTCTTTGCCTTCAGCATTAGCCATTACTATATGGGTCACTATTTCTAGTCAGTCTTTTCCATTTTCCTTTGTCCTGTATATCATGCTCTCTTTGACCCATTTCCTTCAAATCCTGTAATAAATGATCTTTCCGTTTAGAACTTTGGCCTTCCCATCCTTCTTCATCCCTCCACCTCCATGTTCATAACCCTTTTTAATTACGTGTTCATCTTCCTTTCTCATGACATGACCAAACCATTTTTCATTTTTACCTGAGCATTCTTTGAAACCTCTAATATTTTGACTGTCCCTCTGATCACTTCATTCCGGATCTTATCTTTTTTTGTGACACCACACGTCCACTTCATCGTTCTCATTTAGTTACTTCCTATTTTTCATTCTTGTCTTTCTTTATTGTACAAGTCTCTGCCCTGTAGAGCATGGCTGGTCTAACAGCACTTTATAAAACTTTCCTTTAACCTTTGCACTGATGCTCTTGTCACAAGGCTTCCCTGATGACTTTCTACAATTCATTCTTGCACACTGAATTTTGTGACTGACTTCTGCATCAAAATTTTCATATTCGCTCTTACTGCCCGGCGAATAACCAAACATATTCTGTAGGGAGAGATGGCAGAAGTGGTGCAGTTAAGATATGACAAGTTCCACCTCCTCATATCGAGGTGTGCCAGGAATTTCTGTGTCCAACCGTACGTCCCTAATGTAGCAGAAGAAGAAAATGTTTTATTAGTTATCAATACATGATTAATTTGCAAAGTATCCCTTTATATTATTTCTATCTTATAGCAGGTGTTTAGCTGATGAGAAGTCACTGGTCGTTTCTGTCGAATTTTGTTAACATATACCTTTAGCAATCACATTTTAGATTGTTTTAATAATCAAGGAATAAATTGTGTCAAATGAAATATGTGCAAAGGGCGAATAGTTTGTGTTGTTTGCAAGCTTGTATAACCAGAAGATATCTGTAGCCATTGCCTGGTTCTCACTTGGGTGGAGAGGGTACTTAGCCAATTATCATTTTCGCACATGTACGATTTCTCGGACATCTTGCAGACTAACCATGAACTGTCCTTTCCTTTGTGTTCTATGTCAGACAATTTCTGATCCATTAGATTTTTTTTTTTTATGATTTAGTGGGAAATGTTTACAATTAGGGTTGTCCCAGAGAAGGTCAATGTGTTGTCTATGCCTATAGAATGTTATAGTTTGCTAAGATGTTTATATCACAATTTGTATAGTATATATTTGTAATCATAAGCTTAATTAGTATTCTTGTGTATTATGACGTTGGGTTGTTCATCGCATTTGCGTTAATGTTGAGAAAAAAAAAGTAATATATTTAGAAACTAAATCGAAATTTACTGTTATTCTAATAGCCTTCTTGTGTATCTGTCTTGTAAGGTGATCATGATATTTGATAATATTGAGAAGACTCCTGGTCTTAGATGTTGATGTCCGTGAATAACCGTTAAAAGATGATACTTTTCACATCCTTTAGCCTTTGCCTTTTGTTTATTTATTCTTCTTACTTTTGTGTCTGAAGCTGGTTGGAAACTATGTCGTTTTATTCTTTCAATCAGTGGAATGAGAGACACACCAAAATCTTGACGCTGCTCTGCCAAAGCCTCATTGAGTCGGATGATGCAATGAATCTGTTTCTTTCCTAATGGGCTCTAGAGGTTGAAATATGGATCTTGTATTAATTAGACGCGCTAATCAACCATAGTATTTCCTGAACATATTTTGAAACACTTGAAGTTTGTAACGGGATAGGACGACTAGACAGAGCGACATCAGTAAATGAGAAAATACAACGAGGAAAGATTCGTTGGGTAATTGGCGTCGATTTCACGTCAAATTCTCCTTGGTACTTAGCATGAAAATAAGTGGTCACCAGAATGCAGAAAATTTGTGATCATCACCCACATTATTTGGTTCTTTCCCGGCATTTGGAGATTTTATGGGAAGATTCGAGGGTTTTCACTATCACTGAAGCTATAGGTCAGTAAGTTATAGTGAACTCACTGTTGGAGAAATCATCGAATTGTTTTTTATGGATATTAATGATGAAATGAATCAAAGCTATATTGCACAAATTCTAGGGCTTTATTTTGCCATGACCCTCTTTCAGTATTTTGTGCATTTATGTGAAAAACTCTTGCATACATATGCACATTTTATATACCTATTTTCTCTCTCTCTCTCTCTCTCTCTCTCTCTCTCTCTCTCTCTCTCTCTCTCTCTCTCTCTCTCTCTAGATATATATATATATATATAATATATATAAATATATATATATATATATATGCATATATATTTGTGTATATATATATATATATATATATATATATATATATATGTGTGTGTGTGTGTGTGTGTGTGTATGTGTATCTGTATATTTATATTATGTATATATACATATGTGTATATATGTATCTTTGTATATACATGTGCATGCGTGGTAGTGTATATAGTGAGCCATTTGTATGGTTGATTCATTTCTTTATCAAACCTAATTATTAACTATTTTTTATGATATATCTCATTGACAAGAATTGCCGAGGTTTGAAATTCTTTGTTTGTAAATAAAACAGAATATTAGTTTTCGATGGAAAATTTGATTAACTTATTTTCGATAAATTGTTTTATCCATTAAAAAAAATTGCAATAATGCAGGCTAGTGATATTTAAACCGGATGACAGCCGTTGCAAATGAGAACGTGATTAGGCAGGAAATTTGATGATGTCAGTCAAATCAGCTGCCTATTTAAAGGTCAAGGGAAGTAAGTTCAAGTCATGTCTGATATCAAGAGGATGAATGCGTTTGCGTTCAGTACGTTCGACCTTTATTATCATTATTTACGGTTCTATTTTTTTTTTTTATTCTTATTGACTCGCTCATAGTATCAGCGTGCTGTTTGACTCATACCATCAGTAATTATTCATGATCTCACGCTAATAGCATTGCGCTATTTTAGTATTGTAAACATGCCATATTTCCCAGCAATTTCAGTAAAGGGTGTTTTTCCAAAGTTTCAGTACAGCGGTATTTTCTTTAAGTTTCAGTACAAGAA
>NC_090742.1:84707137-84724637 GCF_036898095.1 Palaemon carinicauda | reverse complement strand
TTCTCGACAGCAAATTTACTTTTGAGAAACACATTAGATCTGTGTCTTCTTCAGTTGCTAAAAAAAAATTGTCTTAATAAGATAGTATTTTAAGATTTTCGGTGATCTTTCTATTCCGATGAAGTTTTTTATTCTTTTATTCTATCTTGTTTTGAGTATTATTCTCCTGTCTGGTCTTCAGCTACTGATTTTCATCTTAATTTGTTGGAGAGGAACTTACGGTCTATTAAATTTCTAATTCCTGCGTAAGGTATTTTAGAATTCTGACCATACTTTACATTCAGATCTTCCCGGACAGGTCCATCACGTTCGTAATACTAGGCAAGCAGTTAATTCTAATAGTCAGGCCTTCTCCATAATGAGGTTCAGTACTACACAGTATTCTAGAAGTTTTTTTCCAGCTGTGACCAAGTTGTGGAATGATCTTCCTAATCGGGTAGTTGAATCGGTGGAACTTAAAAAGTTCTAACTTGCAGCAAATGTTTGTATGTAGGACAGGCTGACATAAGTCTTTTTATAGTTTATATATGAAATGTCAGTTTTAATGTTGTTATTGTTTTTAAAATATTTTATTTTTATTTTTCATTACTTATATCATTTACTTATTTCCTTATATCCTTCCCTCACCGGGTAATGTTTCCTTGTTGGAGCCCTTGGGCGTATAACATCTTGCTTTTCCAACTAGGGTTGTAGCTTAGCGAGTAATAATATATATATATATATATATATATATATATATATATATATATATATATATATATATATATATATATACCATTCACCGTTTAATTATTGTTCTTTCTTTTGAAGTGTCAGAATCTAGACTAATTACTTTTGAACTCTAAAATTTTAGACTCATATAATCATTCAACCATTTTGTAAGTACACCTGTAATTTCTGTTTCACTTAAACAATTGTTCTTATTTCTTTTGAACTCTAAAATTTTAGACTCATATAATCGTTCAACCAATTTGTAAGTACACCTGTAATTTCTGTTTCACTTAAACAATTGTTCTTATTTCTTTTGAACTCTAAAATTTTAGACTCATATAATCGTTCAACCAATTTGTAAGTACACCTGTAATTTCTGTTTCACTTAAACAATTGTTCTTATTTCTTTTGATCTCTAAAAATTTAGACTCATTCAATCATTCATCCATTTTGTAAGTACACCTGTAATCTAAGCTTCACTTAACTAATTGTTCTCATTTCTTTTGATCTAGTGAACATATTTCATAATTTGTGATCAGGTTGATCTCCTAATTCAAATATCCTAACTGCAAAACAGAGCCAGATCAAAACTTTATTCATAAAAATATCTAGAACAGACAATAGTGTG
Source organism: Palaemon carinicauda (assembly GCF_036898095.1). Classification (NCBI taxonomy): domain Eukaryota; kingdom Metazoa; phylum Arthropoda; class Malacostraca; order Decapoda; family Palaemonidae; genus Palaemon; species Palaemon carinicauda. The sequence goes on along the minus strand of NC_090742.1, from coordinate 84,723,298 downwards.
TTTAAAACACGAGCATTCTCAGAATGAGACTGATTTTGTATTTGCTTTTTACAAAATAAGTAATAATTTAGACTTAGGCCTATCTTATATTTTCTGAATATTTTTTAATACTATTTTTTGTAGTCAGTATCGACTTTTGGCTTTGGCCATGGCCATTTTTACCTACCTTACCCATATGGCCATTTTTACCATGGCCATTTTTACCATGGCCATTTCTTCCATGGCCATTATTACCTACACACACACACACACACACACACACACACACACATATATATATATATATATATATATATATATATATATATATATATATATATATATATATATATATTCATTTTTCTTTTTTCTGTGTGTGTGTATTACGGAAACTGGAAAGAGATAGAGCACGAATCGTCGCGAATCGACCTGCATCCTCTTACATAATGGGTTCACGAAAGAAACTATTCATTCAACTTGAATTTATAAGCTTGGGCTTCCTTTTAGCAAACTCTTGGGAAAAATATTTCACCCATATTCTTGGCATCCTTGGCGCCAGAGGTGGTGGCGTCTGCCTGGAAGCTCTCTCTCTCTCTCTCTCTCTCTCTCTCTCTCTCTCTCTCTCTCTCTCTCTCTCTCTCTCTCTCTCTCAAATAGTGATTCGAATAATAAGCAAGCTGTTGTTTGGTTTTCAAGGGAAGGCCAGAATTTCCAAGAATCTTTGGTTTCTTACCTTCTCAAGGTGCAAACGCACTGGAATCCCCTGGAGAGGGGGATGAGGTAAATGCTTGCTTGCTGGATAATCCTTTCCGAACTCCTCTACCTCCTCCATCTTTCCAGAGAATTCTTCCAGCACCTGACCTAGTTTATTCTCGTTTGGCTCGATTCCAGCGTTGGCAATCTCTCTCTCTCTCTCTCTCTCTCTCTCTCTCTCTCTCTCCTCTCTCTCTCTCTCTCTCTCTCTCTCTCTCTCTGTTTAATCTTCCGCAATAAGTTATAAAGGGAGAGCTAACGTTTTATATATATATATATATATATATATATATGTATATGTATATATATATATATATATATATATATATATATATATATATATATAAAACATTCTGTATATGTTTAATGTGTATATACAAAAATGAAATATATATACACACAGCTGTATGTGTGTGTGTATGAATAGTGCTTGTTCGTGGATTTATGAAAAGTTATGTAAAATATATATACAATCGTGTGCATATTTGATGTTTGTTGTTGAATGTTTATTTTTACAGTTGCAGCAAAATGAGTTATTTCAAAATCCGAAATTACAGTACAATTTCTATAGGTGTCTCTCTACATAAGGATATGTGACGTGTAACTTGTCCAGTTCATTGCATTCTCTCTCTCTCTCTCTCTCTCTCTCTCTCTCTCTCTCTCTCTCTCTCTCTCTCTCTCTCTCTCTCTCTCTCTCAGAATACCTTTAAATTTTCATTTGGTCGTCTTGCTTTTATTGTACCTAGCATTCACTTCTTGGCTTTTTCACTCTATCTCGGCCCGCTACAAAAAGAAACTCATCTTGCCACCCAAATGAAGGTAGAATTTGGCTCTACTTCCTGGACGTTATAGATTGAACGTTAAGAGAGGATCTGCTTGCTTTCGAAAACATGAAGTTGTTTTGAACTTTCTTAAGTCATTCATGATAATTATTATTATTATTATTATTATTATTATTATTATTATTATTATTATTATTATGACTAGCTAAGCTACAACCCCACTTGGAAAAGCAAGATGCTATAAGCCCAAGGGCTTCAACAGGGAAAAATAGTCCAGTGAGGAAAGGAAACAAGGAAATAAGAAAACTGTAAGAGAAGTAATAGCACTAAAAATAAAACATTTTAAGATAATTAGGAATATTAAATTAGATCTATCATATATTAACTATAAAAACTTGAAAAATAAAACAAGAGGAAGAGAAACAATATAGAAAGAACGTGCCCGAGTGCACCCTCAAGCAAGAGAACTTTAACTTAAGACAGTGGAAAACCATGGTACAGAGGCTATGGCACTACCCAAAACTAGAGAACAGTGGTTTGATTTTGGAGTAACCTTCTCCTGGAAGAGCCGCTTACCATGGCTAAAGAGTCTCTTCTACCCTTATCAAGAGGAAAGTAGCCACTGAATAATTACATTGTAGTAGTTAACTGTGCGGTAGATATAATAGGGTTTTAGAGGCTGGGTTTAGACATTCATAGATTTCTTTATTTACAAAGGAAAATGGGTATGTATGCTGCTAAAAGATGCTTTATTTATTAATAGAGGGGTGGGAGAAGGCTTGAGAATAATAGTCTGCGTTACGCTTAACTGATTTTACTGGAGGTAATTTATGCCTTGTAACTCTGAAGGAATGGCAGCTCGCCAGACGTGGATGAGGCAGTAGTGTACTTTCGAGCGGAAATTTGTTATTTTCTCTTGAATTTGATTAAATATCTTTATGATTAATTCTCTCTCCTTCCTTCCCTCTCGTTGGTTTGAGATTGCCTGATCTGTATAGACAGAGGTTGGTTGCGATAAACTCACAACCTTTTCTCTCTCTCTCTCTCTCTCTCTCTCTCTCTCTCTCTCTCTCTCTCTCTCTCTCTCTCTCCTCTCTCTCTCTCTCTCTCTCTCCACATAGTATTTATTTGGGTTTTAGGGTTTTAGGAGAGACAGTTTAGCCCTATGTATTTGTTTTTATATTATGCAGTTACAGAACATGTAAATATATAGCCTTTTCTTGTTTTATATTAGAAACAAGTGCAATCTGCAGTAGGAAAAAATGTTATTTTCCTTTTTGTTTATTTTAGCAATTTGGACCCATCTTTGATTCAGCTGACATTTTAGGATGATTGTAACCAAATCTTTTTTTTATATAGCCCACCTCTTATCAGGAAAATGGGGTATTGTTGAAATATAGTCTTGATTTAGAAAATCCAAATAATAATGTTTTTTTGTTATTTATCAGCAATAATTATTGATTGTAATTATTATTTCTTAATAGTTTGCTGTCTTTTAGAATTTAGATGACGATAATTGATTTGAACAGTAAAATGTAGTGTTTGTAACAAGACCATAATTGCGTGCCGTTGTTTTCATTATTGGAATGCTACCAGCAGAAACTACAAAAACAATAATATCTACTTAACTTGGAAAAAAATGAAACAATAAACGACGAAAACATGAAAAAAATGCGAAATTCACCCAAGATCTGAACATGAACCGGCGAAAGGAAACATGACCGTGGGTGAGGTGCGGACACAAGAGTGGAGACAGGAGCCCTTGCATTGGAGTCTGTTCTGCTGCCGCCAGTATCACATGTCGAAGCTTACGACATGCTGCTGATGCCACTACAAGAGCATTCTCCTCACTAGAGATCCTATTCCTCATCCTTCTCTTCGTCCTTTTTTTATTATTCATTGGCTTTTACAGATGCCATCTTCCCCTCTTTTATGTGTTCGTTCCTTCCCTATGTAAAGTTGTTAGGTTTGTTCTGTTATTATATTATTATTATTATTATTATTATTATTATTATTGACTCCTCCTTTTGTCTCGGTCTGGAAGTTTTCTTGTGCTTTTGATTGTTAATTTTCCTCTTTTTATTTATTTATTCGCCTTTTCTTTGATTTTTTTATTTTTTCGTCTTAGTACTTGGGTATCGTCTCCCAGCGACTTTATAAACAAATAATATTGATTTAAATTGATCCTTGCTTTTTATAACAAATAGCTTGTAGTAATCACTTTCAGTGTTTTAGGTTTTTAAAGGAATATGGGTTTGCTGAAAATAAAATTTCAGTCCATGAAATCAACAAGAAAATATTTTACAAGGTGTTATTACCTTTTCCATTGAAGTTGTTTTTTATCTTTCTTAGATTTATCGTATTATATTCATACCTTCTTGGTATAATAGTATGTGTAGTATCATTAATATGCAGAAATCTGATTTATTTCTCGCTTATTTTACTACAGCTTTCAATCTTGTTTGATGATTGAATATATATATATATATATATATATATATATATATATATATATATATATATATATATATATATATATATATATATATATATATTACTACAGCTTTCCAATCTTGTTTGATGATTGAATATATATATATATATATATATATATATATATATATTTATTTATTTATTTATTTATTAAATAATCTTACGTATTTTCATTTTTTTCTTCCTGTCCACTTGAATCCTTTACACTTTAGTTGACTCTCTCTCTCTCTCTCTCTCTCTCTCTCTCTCTCTCCCTCTCTCTCTCTCTCTCTCTCTCTCTCCATCCTGGACATTGTTTATCCTGGAGGTCCCCTGTCCGGAGCAATGAAAAGGGTTCTAACGAAGGCAATAATTTTCTAAGCGATTCGAGCAATTTTTTTTTTTTTTTGTATTTTCGTCGCTAGAAAGAGTCCACCTTTTTCCTCAATTAAGGAATGTCATCATTCGATAACCTTATCTCCTTTTCGGATTTTTGCCTTGTCGATTATTATGTACTTTACAACGTATATTCCAGGTATAACAAAAATTATATATGGAGATACACTCACCAAGTATGGAAAATGGGGCATGTTTACATTTACGTCTTCTTTGATATGGAAAATGTGTGCGATCTGGCGTAAAAAGCAGTATTATCGAAAATGGTGGTAACCATAGATGATAGAAGAATTGACTTTGTATTAGTTAAGGCTCCGTGACTAATGTTGGTTGTACCAGAGGTTATGTGTTGTACCAAGATCTCTTTATGACTTGGGGTTGTATCAAAATAATTCTTTAGACTTTGGGTTTTATGAAAAGATCTCTGTAGACTTTGGGTTGTACCAGAACTGCCAATTGCATTCGAACATAGTTTTACAGAAAGTATTCGTACTAATGAAGAATTTTGAAATTCTCTCTCTCTCTCTCTCTCTCTCTCTCTCTCTCTCTCTCTCTCTCTCTCTCTCTCTCTCTCTCTCTCTCTCTCCCCCCAGCTGATTATACACGCAAACACATAGCTGTGCACGCACAATCATATCTTGGGTTGATATAAGGAAATTGAGATTGTTTGGTAATTAAGCATGGATTTACTGTTCACTTTATAAGTTCTTGGGCAATTTAACCTTGGTTTTGAGATATCGGTAAAAGTCCTTTACAAGTAAGAAACCTCAAGAGATAATTCATGATTTTTGGAATCCGAAGGAAATGAGGAGGAATTGCTTCTCCTTCTCCTCTCCTGGAAATAGATAGGCTTGAGCAACGGAGGTCCTTCTTCCCCCCTTCCTCTTGCTTATTCTCTTTCCTTCTTTTTTCCCTTCCTATTATTCCTCATCCGTCTGATTTTCTCCTGCACCATAGGGTTTATTACCAATAAAAACAAAGAGGTAAAGAAAGATGTTATGATGGAACTTGATTGAAATTTAATTAAACCGTGATTAATGCTCTGTTTTGATATATGGACGTTAACCTACGTAAGAAAAAATTGAGATTAAATGCAGGCATTTACTTTGACACGGACTCCGTAATGAAAGCGAGATGCAATTTGGAATTGGAAGCAAATTCTAGCTATATATTTCAAACAATAGAAAATAGTAAAAAGCAATTTATAAGAGAGAGAGAGAGAGAGAGAGAGAGAGGAGAGAGAGAGAGAGGAGAGAGAGAGAGAGAGAGAGAGAGAGAGAGAGAGATTACTGCCTTAGATGACCCTAATAGAGGGTACAGAATATTGATGAGGATGGAGATTGCAAACTAGAGAAATTGCTGTGTCATTATAAAGAAATGATAGGGAAAAATGACGGGAAGCGAAGGCAGATAATATAGCTTTACGATGGAAATGAAGGAGAATGATAGGGATAATGATCGATAGAGAATGATGTAGACATGGAATGGAAACCGAGGAAGGATTAATTTGAAAGTTTGGGAGTGTTATTCATGAGATGAACCTTTTATTGCCTATAAGGTTTGATCTTCCGGGAAATGAGGGTTGTATGCAGTCTCTCCATCGAAATGAGAAGGAAGGAGAATAGAAATGCTGTTATAAAGGAATTGTTGAGTGTGAATAGTATTTAGAAACAGTAGTACTTGCAATAGAGGGCATAAAGAAAGTACAGTATTGTAGTATTTGGAGCTTGAATTATATGTGTACATTGATTTAATCTCTGGTAGATAAATGAATCTCAGTTCATCTTTTATATACAGTATATAAATTATAGAAGGAAGCAAGGTTAAAAATGTTTTAGTCCAGTAATTTTGGGCAGGATTAGAAATGAACCTATAAGAGAGATTACTCGAGTGCCATATGCAGATGAGATCACGATGTTGGGTAGATGGAGATGGTTTGGGCATTATCTTTCGCACTCCCCAAGACGTTCAGCTGGGCTCCACAAGGCACTAGAAGAGTTGGAAGACATAGGCCTACATGGCTGAGGACTATGAAGCGCGAAGTAGGAGATGATGAATGGAGAAGTATTGAATTAAAAGCTCAAGATAGATACGACTAGCGAAATCTAACCAGGGCCCTTTGCGTCAATAGGCGTAGGAGATGATGGTGATAAAATTTGGGGTTGAGTCTGATAGTGTTTCAAGAGATTACAAGTGGATTTCCATTTATAAGGATTAAATAGAAGCCTGATAGGGATTCGAAGTGAAAGAATTTGGGACGCATGTGAATGATATCGTACCAGGATGGGATTAAGTAGAAATGTATATATATATATATATATATATATATATATACATAATATATATATATATTATATATATATATATCACACGTCCAGTTGTTATGAAAAATATGTAGTATGCTCATTCTAAAGAGACTAGAGAGAATGATTGATGAAAAGTTGAGATATGAACAAGCAGGATTTAGAAAAGGTAGAAGTTGTATTGACCAAAATTCATTTTAGGACATGATGTACAGCAAGGTGTAGAATATAGAAATTCACTTTTGATGGTGATTGTGAACTATATAAAAGCCGTTGATTGCGTGTGCATGCCAATTTTGTGTAGAGTTGTGCGTTATTATGGAGTTCCTCTTAAATATGTAAATTTGATTAGGTCTGTTCATGAGCACGGGAAGTGCAAAGTTAATGTTAATGGAGTCCTATTAAATTAATTTCCAATGGACAGTGGAGAACTCCAAGGAATGTGTTATCACCTATGTTGTTTATCGTCGTTATAGATTTTGTAATGCATAGAACAGTTGGGGATTGTGGAGCAGGATTGGACTTGCTTGGTAACAGGAAATTAGCTGACCTAGAGTATGCTGATGACGATGTCCTTATTAGTAAAAACGCCACAGGACTTACAAAGTTTGCTTTCAAGAAGGCATGAAAATATCACATTAGGCTAGGCTAAAAAGAAATAGAAGAGAGATGATGAGAACTGAATATGCAAAGGAAGATGAAATATCATTGGAAGGAGAAAGGATTAGTAGGGTGGAATTTTTTAAATATTTAGGAACTATGATCGCAAATAGAAGGTGTTTATAACTGGAGTTTAATGAAAGATTGAAAAAAAGCAAGTCAGGCAATGGCAATGTTACTTAAAATTAGGAAATCAAATCGCTTGAAATTACATATAAAAAGCAGGCTACATATCAGTTTAGTGAGATTGGTGTAACTGTATGGACATGAGTCGTGGTATGACAATAAAACAAAAATCCAACACAAAAAAAAGCCCTCTGAAGAATATTGGGAGTTAAAATGGCCGGGCAGGATTAGAAATGAAGCTATATGAGAGATTACTCAAGTGCCATTTGTGGACGAGATCGTGGTGAAGGGTAGATGTAGATGTTTTGGGCATGCTTCTCGCACTCCCAAAGAGAGATTAGTTCACCAAAATTTCAACTGGGATCCACAAGCTGCTAGAAGAGTTGGGAGACCTAGGCATACATGGCTGAGGACTATGAAACGTGAAGTAGATGATGAATGGAGAGGTATTGACTTCAAAGCTCAAGATAGCGATGATTGGCGAAATCTAACCTAGTTTCTTTGCGTCAATAGGCATATTTACACACACACACACACACACACACATTATATATATATATATATATATATATATATATATATATATATATATATATATATATATAATATTTATATTGTGAGCACGGTATATATTAGCATAAAAATGCTACGCGGGTAGCCAAGAATACCAGAAAAAAGTAAAAAAAAACAATTATTGTACTAAACTAACTTTTAAGACATATGCAGAAAAATGTACATTCATATAAATAAAATGGTGGTTAAACCCACACTTTACATAACTCTTACTAATATCTAATTTTCCTTGATATTCCCTATCATGGTTAGCTAGCTAACTGCCCTCATTCTTCTTTCACCTATCTTCCCTATCAGCTAAAAGAAAGTATATATATATATATATATATATATATATATATATATATATATATATATATATAATATATATATATATAATATATATATATTATATAATATATATATATATATATATATATATATATATATACATATATATATATATATACACACATACATATATACATTTCAAATATATTATGTATATATATATATATATATATAATATATATATATATATGCATGCAGTAATTATATATATGCATATGTAATAATTCTGGATTTATATTTCTTTAATAGCTATTTGAATAGATAATAGTAAAACTCTTTGACATCGCTAGAAATGTAGGTATCTGTTTTGAAATTGTGTTTAAACGAAACTTTATTGAGGCTCAAATTAAATTAGCTATGTAGAATAAATAGTGATTCACATTTATCCTTTTTTTTTTTTTTAAAGATTTGCTGATTATTTTGGGACCTTTGAATTATTAACAGTCAATAACCTAACTTGAAATAGGACTAAAGATTATTTGAAGACTGCAATCATCTACTATGAGATTCTGGGCCTCTGTAACACGGTTTTTTGGACTTTGCTCCTTATCAAAGCATCGGGTGTAGCTGAAAGTTGACATATGTATATTTTACAACCACACCACAAATTTTGTCAGCATTATCAATAACCTAAACCCGATGGTTTTAATTTTTATAGAGTAAAAATGATCCAGCCGACGCCATGGCCAGTGATACCAAGCCAAGAGTCGAAAACATTCATTACGTAAGCAATGTAAACACCTTTGGACAAAATTTTGCCCCGCCCATCCACCAGACACCCATTCACCTGACACCCATTCACCTTCTTCCATCTGCTCTGAAACCCATAACAGTCAAGAATGGCTAACAGGATTTGGAATTGCCCCCGTGGTTGCAAACCTGCATTTGTCTTACGACTTGCAACTTTATACAGTCATGAGAAAGCCCTTGGCCATATCTATTATAGCCTGAATAGGTAATTATTCAGTTTCTAGTTTAAATCCAATGTTTATGGTCTGATTTGTATTTAGCGTAACATGATTATAATACTTGTAATGTCATTCAGGCTTTTGAACATTTCCATTAACTATTCACTATGCCACCAAGAGAGAGAGAGAGAGAGAGAGAGAGAGAGAGAGAGAGAGAGAGAGAGAGAGAGAGAGAGAGAGAGATTGTATGTAAACAGTCTTTATATAACTTTTTTTGTTAAAATAAGATTTTTGTGCTAAAATCTCCATCAGACCAACGGATCATCCGATATAATTTTTTTCTTCTTCTTAGGCCGTACGAACGTGCTGGCTATGTTTTGGGCATGACTGCATTTTGTAAATAAATCATGAATAGTTTTAGGAGTTTTATTTGTACATCTAATGGGAATCTATAGAAGTAAAGTGAACATAATTCATTTATCCTTTAAAATATTTACTACATGTAGCAAAACAAATAGTAGTAAAGATGATAATGCAATGAAGGAATGATACCATACTTTATCTTTAGCTTCAACGTCGGCAATAACATACCCAGTTGCCATAATTTGTCAGTTTAATGAAATAACCTATCATCTAATGTTAAACTTAATTTCTGAGGAGGCCATGGCTTATTGCACAGTGAAAAAACATGACAAAGACTTTATGAATGGCGGAACAATACATAGATGTGGGTGGGGTATCAGTGCTGGCGTAGTAATACTACTGTAGCAGTACTGCCGCAACAGTAGTATGCATGAATTAAACGTTTAGGATCATTTAGCACTTCTTACAACTACTCGAGAAATGAGTTTTTATAGCCAGAATTTGAATTTTCTGATCCAACAATGCCCATGATAGCCTTCAGTGTTATCCTGATTCATAACGAGGCCAAAGTGGGTGGAGTCTCATGAAGTCATCATTCTGACGATAATTATTGGTGAAGGTTTAAAGCGAAAATACGGTACCGGCTATCTTTTTTTTTTACAGTGAATAGGTAGGTAGATAGACAATGAATAAAAATTGCTTGACATTGGATATAGCAGTTATCAAATCAAGCTGGTCTACTACGTTTTTGAAAATTACCAACTATTCCATACACTTTGTCAATCTGATTGTGACCTATAAAGTAGACTGTAATTTCTTAGGAAACTTATTTTGGGAGTTAGACAAATAATCGAAGTGTTTTTGTATTTATTAACATATTTTGTTCGTTTGTTCATTATGACAATTCTCAGTGGAGAGGTTTCAGAATTCATAAAGGTGTACTGCTTTGCTTTTATTTACACTTTTGTGTTATTGTTGGCAGAGGTATAGCCTTCGTTACGTATAACCAATCATCGATCGAGAAAGAGAGAAGAAATGCCGTCATAAATTACGTAACGAGTGCGTTCGAAACCTTTTCTCTGAGTAAGTTGGCCCGTCTTCAAAAATCGTCACTTTTACTTAATAAAGTACCAAATTTATTCAACCTACGTAATGCAGAATATAGTCAAAATTTATGTGTAGATATAATGTGCATTCTGAATAAGCGTTATATTTATGAAATTCATAGAAAAAAAGTTATTGCGAAAAAACCGTGTTACAGGGGCCCTGAATCTCATAGTAGACGGGAGTGGCAAGGGAATGGCTGAAGTTTTGGTTTCCAAATAACGTCATTTCCTGTTTAATATAAATTCTTTAGAACCAAGTAAATCATTTGTAAGAGCCTCAAGATATTATTAGACTGAGGAATATTATAAAAACACGTTTTTTAGAACGGCGTAGAATTTAAATATCATGAAATTTAGGCAGCTGAATTTCTTTGAAAATACTATATATCAGACGAAAACATGTAAGGTTTGACCGTGAATAAGTTATAGAAAAGCGTAGATAATAATGTAGCATAATGAAATTGGATATTAGTTATAATATATTGTCTTTTTTTTCCTGTTACAATGAGTACAAAGTTTCAGACTTTATACTTTATACTTTATGGACATTCTGAATTATAATTGAGGTAATGGTAGTGTTAATAAAATGATTTATTTCGGCTTTTGGAATGGTATCATACTGCGACTGAGACAATCGCTCAGCGTTGCAGGATGCAGTTGGTTGCGACATGATTGAAACAAACAGGGATTTTGAATCACTCCACTTGAAGGTATTAAGAAAGCCTACCAACATATCAAGTTAGATACCATCTCTCTCTCTCTCTCTCTCTCTCTCTCTCTCTCTCTCTCTCTCTCTCTCTCTCTCTCTCACAACACCATCATAAATATACATATATATATATATATATATATATATATATATATATATATACATATATATATATATATATATATATATGTATATTTATGATGGTGTTGAGAGAGAGAGAGAGAGAGAGAGAGAGAGAGAGAGAGAGAGAGATGGTATCTATATATATATATGTGTGTGTGTGTGTGTGTGTGTGTATGTGTATTATGTGTGTGCGTACGTGCATTTATGTATACATACTGACATGTATAAAGAATTCAGTGGGATTTATTAGTTTTTATGTACAGTTTTATGCTTTCTCTGTTATAATTTCATAATCACAATATACTGTATATCTAGACTAAAGAAGAATAAATGAATTGAATTTTCCGCTTTAACAGGTAGTAGCCGTAAGTACTATATATTATATATCCTTAACATGAAATATATATTGAACATTTGTCTTCGTTGGTTTTGTTTTATTGTCTCAATGAATAAGTAAAATAACTCTAAAGTTTACCCAAACTTTCGCAAATTCTCCCTGAAATCGGTCTGATAGAGATAGTGAGATAAGGTTGCAAGTGGTAATGAGAACAGTTTGGAACTGTTAACGAGATCCGGTTAGAATTCTCATGCAAATTATCCTCTATGGTACAATTTGCCTTTGTTCACCGTTGATCGTTATTTTAAGATAAGCAAATCCCGACTAGTGTCGTCGTTTTATCTCTCTCTCTCTCTCTCTCTCTCTCTCTCTCTCTCTCTCTCTCTCTCTCCCCCTCTCTCTCTCAAGTCTATAAGTATCTTATTTTCCCTTTTGAAAAAGGTATGTCACGGAAAAATCCTCAGTTTCATCTATGATATTTAATGTGTCTACGCTCTCTACATCTTCGGGTGATTTTGCTAATCACACGACGAAAAATTTAATTTTCAATAGTTGCTGTATTCATTGTACTAACTGATGAAAGCGGAATACCTGAAACACCTATGACCAGTCCTAATGGGATGGTCACTAATCACCAAGATTTCCTCTTTTAGTCCAGTTATTTGGGTTTGAGTTCAATATGTATCGATCCTTTGGGGGACTTTTTCTCTGACGATGTTAGAACATTTTTAATAGAGAGGAGGATCCGAATATACAAGGCTCACAGGGTAGAGTAGACTCTTTAGCTATGGTAAACCGCTCTTGTAGGACACTACAAAATGAAACTATTGTTCTTTAGTCATGGGTAATGACTTAGCCTCAGTTCCATGGTCTTCCAATGGCTTGGGTTAGAGTTTTCTTGCTTGAGGGTACACTCAGGCACACTAATCTATTTGTTTCCTCTCTAGGATATTTTCCATGTTGGAGCCCTCGGCCTTATAGTCTATAGCTTTTACAACTAGCTTAGCTAATAATAATAATAATGATAATAATAATGATGATGATGATGATGAGGATGATGAAGGGGCGGTAAAGAGTTTGAGAGTCTAGATAGGACAAATAGGTTGGACTTATTGCGAGGGCTTTCTGAATCCTAATGGTTAGTTATCACTAACATGTTTGTTGTTCAGTGTATTTTTAGGGATGACGTGCTGTCACTACTTTCACGCTCATTTCATTTGAGCTTAGGTCACAGTAGAGGTGTCCGTAGGATTTACCATTTCCAAAACAGATTTGCGAAACCTGCCGTGTAATATCAATTGACAAAATGGTGTAAAACCCATTTCCAGTGTCTGTCGAAAGAATAATTCACAACTTCATTTATCGAAAAATTTTGAAACGTACAGACATACACAAGACTGAGTGCCGTTTGAAACAAACTAATTGCATCAAGAAAAAAAGACTTGCTACTGATAAGATGGAAATTTCATTCACATTCTTCTTGGAAAGCAATTAAAGCAGTCCATCTCGTGATGATATGAAGAATTGAAGCTAGGAAAGGCATTCTAGAAATTGCACTTACTTGTTAAGACAATTTTTCTCTTCAAAATGGCGTAGTCCTATTATTTGGTAGAACACCATTTTTATCGAACAAGTTTACGATTGTATATACACCGAAAGTATTTAATAGGAATGAGGGCACGCTTTTGGCATTCTCTAAACCTAGACGCTTCTGGAAAAGGTTATGCAAGAAAGGAAACGTACCTAGGTAATATAAATATCGATATATGACCAAATTGAATTTGAGAAGACTGTGAAATTAGTATTTGTCCCCTCAGCAATAAAAATGTCTAAAAAAAACAAGAACATAACCTAGGAAGTTTGATAAGCATTATCACATGTCAAACTATCCCCTGAGCCCCAGAACTTCGAGAGATGCGTTAGTAAGAATCTCCTCACATCCTGAAACAGGACGCCCAGACACAAGTAAAATGCGATACGGGATCGACAGTATATATATCGTTTTACCGTAACCCAGGCTGAGGATGAGAGGGAACCGTGTAGATCTTGCATATTATTAGGAAGAATAATCGAAGAATATCCAAATTTTTCCAGAAATGGCCTTGAGAATGATAAAGGTTTGAAGGTAGCCATGAATGACAGAGGCAAGGGACAGTGACAGTGCCCTAGCAAGACAGAGACCTAGAAGTCTAGACTTAGTTACTGACCATTCATATGACTAGAGACAAAACCACCTCTCCCTTCAAGCAGAGACCAGGGAGTGCCAGGCAGCGGGTGCTGATGACTCAGTAGGTAGTCCTACAGGCTCACCCATACCCACCATCATTAACTGACAAGGATGGTGAGGCAAGCGGAACTCGAACCCCTGTCCAGCAGATCGCCAAGTAGGTACGTTTCTTATAGGTAATTAAGGGTAGTTAAAGATTTTTATTATGTCAAGTAGTGGTTCCAGATTGATATTTTTTGGTATTTCTGGCGTAGTGCAATTTTGACGATGACATTTTTATATTCTGACAAACTTTATGTATGTATATATATATATATATATATATATATATATATATATATATATATATATGTATATATTTTTATTATTCGAGTTCGGTAATATACAGTACATATTATAATTAGTTAAATTTGACTTTCAAGAATGTGTGCACAACAAAATCATGTAACCGAAGACTTTTATGATATACTATTATGACAATGTTTCTCCAGTGTGTTTCCCTTTCAGTTTAATCTTATACCATGCTCCTCGAATCAGTTGTCAATGCCCAATTTTAGAAATATTTTCAGTAGTTACCAAAGTGAATATTTCAAAATAAGTCTCTCTCTCTCTCTCTCTCTCTCTCTCTCTCTCTCTCTCTCTCTCTCTCACTCTCTCTCAGTAACACACACCCATGCTCTCAAGTGTTGGGTTACTCGTGTTACCCTGTCCTTCCTCATTTCCACCCCTTACCCTCGAGGATACCTTCTCTCTCTTCCCCCCCCCCCCCGTTTCCCATGTTGCAGACGACGCCCTTCCCTCTTACCTGGCTCTCTCTCCCTCCCTCCCTTCTCGTTGACATCGCCACCTAGGTTTCTTTTCCTTCCTGTGTGTCAAACAAACGCACACGATCTCCGCCTGTCAGTTTCTCTTGGGTGGGTGTGACTGTTGGATGTGGAGTTCTTGTACACATTGAAAGAGTGATATTCCAATATATATATATATATATATATATATATATATATATATATATATATATTATATATATATATATATATAAATGCATTGAAATGACACCATACATAATTTTTCATAATAACGCTCACGGTGCAAAAGTGGTCTTTTGCGTCAAAGACAAGTTCTAAATTGGAAGCTATTTGTGACTTAGTCCTGTTAATATAAAGTTAAAAGTTAATTTTATTGTGATTACATTCGTTTCTACTACAGAGAGCATCATCATCATCATCATCATTATTATTATTATTATTATTATTATTATTATTATTATTATTGTTGTTGGTGTTATTATTATTATCATTATCATTATTATTATTATTATTATTATTATTATTATTATTATTATTATTATTATATGAAATATTAGAATTGCCTGACAGTTCTTCAATATTTATTCATTCACGAAAATTACTTTGCATGGTATTGGGAATTGTTCTTGTAAAAAGGTTTTACATCTTACACAACAATAACAACGGCAACAATATTAATAATCTGTACAATAGAATTAATTAGTTTGCATCGTGTGCCCCCTCATGAATGTATTTTTCATTCCTATGAAGAAAAATTTTAAAATAGAATAATAGAGATTACATTTTTATATTTGTAATCCAGTTTACTTACTGAAGTGTTGCTATATTTTTCGTCCTCTTTATATTTTACGAAGTAGTTTTATGGGAGTCATTTTTCATTCATGTAAGTTCATATCTCGACCGCCAAGAACAACTTTGGTCTCAGTAGTATCTTTTTTGCAGTCTGTCATTAAAGTGTGGTTGTTATTCCTTGTGTTTGTTATCTGATCTGTATATATATATATATATATATATATATATATATATATATATGTATATATATATATATATATATATATATATATATATATATATATATATATATATATATATATATACCCCATTCAAGGGTCGCCACAGTGAATTGTCTTGCTATGAACATCTATCCACTGAATCCTTCTGTCATATCAACTGCCCTTATACCTTCTCTTAATTAATCCATATGTATA
>NC_090742.1:84647137-84702137 GCF_036898095.1 Palaemon carinicauda | reverse complement strand
GATCACCTACGGTTGGTCACATTGCTGTTCTCACACTAGACTCTAGACTCGTTTTTCTTTAGTTTCATCAATGACGCCAGACGAGGGAAACGTGGTTTTGCTAGGGCATAAGGAAAAATAGAGTATCGTCCAGGTTCATCCTTATTCTATAAAAATGAGCTTAATGAAGGAGTTTCGTTTCTGCTCAAAAGCTGGAATTGGGCCCAGGAAGGAATATTGACGGTAGAGTCTTTCGTGCTTTAATCAAATCGGGCAATAGGTTGTACGTGAGATGTTAAGAGTGGCCCTGGTCACTGGCCTTCCATTTTATCAAATTTTGTACACTTCCCTTTTTATTTTACGACCGATGAAGCATTTCCCCCTCTACTTTATCAACGAGACCCTTTCCAAAGAGAAATGTTCTATATCAAATAAAAGGAAAATCTGTAATTATAGACTAAGTAGAGGAAGAAACTATGCTTTTGGGATGATGTCCAAGATTTTTCAAGTGTTTTTGCTAACTAATATTATAACAGATTTGTCAATGGTCAACAGCATTATAAAGAGTTGCTGTGTGTATACAGTGCTAATAAAGTTTATAAGGAAAAGAGAAGGACTTCTTTATTAAAGACATTTCCTTCAGAAGACATGAAAGTATTGAATGGAGTTGATCACAATCTTTGATATTAATTAATGATATATATATATATATATATATATATATATATATATATATATATATATATATATGTATGTATGTATGTATGTATGTATGTATGTATGTATGTATGTATGTATGTATGTATGTATGTATGTATGTATGTATATATATATATATATATATATATATATATATATATATATATATATATATAATTTTACACATTTAAACGTGTTTTTCATATTTCAAATAAGCCATATATATTAATACATTAAAGTCTGAATTCTCTTAACGACCTCGGGATCAGAGCCCGAGGTGAAATCACTCAAAGACTATAGTATCTGACCGGCCGGGTTTTCGACCCTGGTCCAGGATACTTGTCGTTAAGAGAAACCAGACTTTAATGTATTAATATATATATATATATATATATATATATATATATATATATATATAATATGTATATATATACATATATTATTATTATTATTATTACTTACTAAGCTACAACCCTAGTTGGAAAAGCAGTATGCCACAAGCCCAGGGGCTCCAACAGGGAAAATAGCTCAGTGCGGAAAGGAAAAAAGGAAAATAAAATATTCTAAGAAGAGTAACAACAATAAATATCTCCTATATAAACTATAAAAACTTTAACAAAACAAGAGGAAGAGAAATAAGATAGGAGAGTGTGCTCGAGTGTACCCTCAAGCAAGAGAACTCTAACCCAAGACAGTGAAAGGCCATGGTACAGAGGCTATGGCACTACCCAAGACTAGAGAACAGTGGTTTGATTTTGGAGTGTCCTTCTCCTAGAAGAGCTGCTTACCATAGCTAAAGAGTCTCTTCTACCCTTACCAAGAGGAAAGTGGCACTGAACAAGTACAGTGCAGTAACCCCTTGGGTGATGAAGAATTGTTTGGTAATCTGTGTTGTCAGGTGTATGAGGATAGAGGAGAATATGTAAAGAATATGCCAGACTATTCAGTGTGTATGTAGGCAAAGGGAAAATGAACCGTAACCAGAGAGGAGGATCCAATGTAGTACTGTCTGGCCAGTCAAAAGACCCCATAACTCTCTAGCGGTAGTATCTCAACGGGTGGCTGGTGCCCTGGCCAACCTACTACCTATATATAGTGTATATATTATGTTCCCAATATCTTAATCTTGTGAATTCCCTCGTTTGAAATGTTTTAAACCTTGAACTGTCCATGTTTGTAATATCTTACTCATTCAAGTGGCAATTCTATAGTATTTTATCCCTTGAAATACAAGTGTCTGTAATATCGGGACTATTATATTTTCCTTATCCGTAATACCTTAAACCTTATTGTGCCATTTTCAATATTTTGATCTTTGAAATGTATGCAGGGCAATATTTGAATAATTAAAAGAGGAGGAGAAAGAGGGTGTGTAAGGGTAGACGTTGGTGGAGGAATGAGAGTTTGGTCTGAAGTGAACCGTATTACATTACGTTGTTACTTGTCCTGATAAAAGTAATAGAACCGGTTTTGGTTTTCTTCCCCGAGAGTTCTCTCTCTCTCTCTCTCTCTCTCTCTCTCTCTCTCTCTCTCTCTCTCTCTCTCTCTCTCTCTCTCTCTTTAACAATAATTGTAAAGGGAATATATATTTTAACGAATTATCTAAATACGAGATAATTATATCTATAAGATGCAGGTGTGCTGACAAGATAAAGTGATTAGCTGTGGAGTGTGTTTGCTTAGAAGGGGGCAACGTCCTGTTGATGAGCCGTCTTTGAGGGCATTATTATTATTATTATTATTATTATTATTATTATTATTAGCTGAGTTACAACCCTACTTAGAAAAGCAGAACGATATAAGCAGAGGGAAAAATAGCCTAGTGAAAAAAAGAAATGAATAAACTACAAGAGAGGTAATGAACAATTAAAATAACATATTTTAAAAACAGTAACACTAGAATAGATCTTTCATAAATAAACTTTAAAAAGCTACTGATGTTAGCCCGCTCAACATAAAAATATTAGCTGCAAGTTTGAACTTTTGAAGTTCAACAGATTCAACTACGTGGTCAGGAAGATCATTCCACAACTAGCTCACAGCTGAAATAAAACTTAGAATACTGCACATACTGTAAACTGGCGTAAATGAGAGTATTCTGCTTTGTGAATTTGATCTTTTTTCAAAGCAACTTTTTTTTTTTTTCCTACCGATTAACCTCGTGTTTGGGGAAACTGCTTATTGATGAAAACATGTTTTTTTATGTACACTCCGACGGCAGTAACCCGTTTACTGCGTTGCTGCTGGTCGTTCGATCATCAGTTAGGCACCGTTAGGTCAAGTTATTATCTATATCCCTTGGTTATTATAACGACTGAAGGACTTGCGCTATTAGAAAATCAGTTCCATAAACACACCTGAGCAAGGCGGGAGGCTGACAATCTAACCCGATTGATACATTGATGAAAATTGAAAGTGTAAACACCATTTGGCTTCCCTCCCTCTCAGAGTGAATATTATTATTATTATTATTATTATTATTATTATTATTATTATTATTATTATTAATTACTAAGCTACAACCCTAGGTGGAAAAGCAGGATGCAATAAGCCCAGGGGCTCTAACAGGGAAAATATGTCAATAAGGAAAGGCAATAAGGAAATAGATAAACTATAAGAGAAGTAATTAACAATTAAAATAGAATATTTTAAGAACTGTAACAACATTAAGATATATATTTCATATATAAACTAAAAACTTAAACAAAACGAGAGGAAGATAAATAAGATAAATAGTGTGCACGATTGTACCCTCAAGCAAGAGAACTCTAACCCAAGACAGTGGAAGACCATGGTACAGAGTCTTTAGCACTACCCAAGGCTAGTGAACAATGGTTTGATTTTGGAGTGTCCTTCTCCTAGAAGAGCTGCTTACCATAGCCAAAGTCTCTCTTCTACCCTTACCAAGAGGAAAGTAGCCACTGAACTATTACAGTGCAGTTAACCCCTTGATCAAAAAAGAATTGTATGGTAATCTCTGTGTAATGCCTGTGTGTGTGGATATCCATCTAAATATTTAGCCGTCATTTTTGACAGGTCGCATACACTATATATGTATATATATATATATATATATATATATATATATATATATATATATATGTATATATGTATATATATATGTATATATATATATATTATATATATATATATATATATATATATATATATATATATATATATATATATATATACATACAGTATGTACTATATTTTTTAGAACTGCGTACTTTTAAGAAACTTTTATACTATGTATTTGTAAAATTTCCTTCATACTGTTTTTAAATAACTTCACTGTGATGTTGTTATATGCCTAATAGGAAATCCAGTCCTCAAAATGTGGAACACTTCTCCTTTAAGGGAGCGTGGCTGTGTGTTTGAATTGAGTTTGTGCAAGGATTTAGGTTGTTCATACAAATTCCTTGTGTGGGTGTGCTAATGCAATTCAAGATTATTACAACGCCTGGTTTTCTGATGGAGAGAAAATAAAGATTTTAATCCAATTTATTCTTTGTGTTTGTGCTTGACGTTTTCATGGAAAGAACGATTAAAATTTGTAGCTCCCGCGAATAGATGATTTAGAGAAACTATGTTGCAAATTAAGAACTTATGAACCGGTCAGGTGAAAAGGTTCCGGTAGAAAATAGAGGAATATATGGTTACGATTATTTCCTCCGTTAGGTAGATGTCTTTTTATTGGCATTTGAACATATCAAATAGAAGGAAACTCAGAAGCCTGATTGTTTTGGACTTCGATGTAGGATTTTTTCATTATGGGATGATCATCAGGTGAAAATGTTGTTTATGGCGGTTATTGATTTGAAATCAGGTTTTGAATAATGTTGTCCTTTCAAAACTGAAAGTATAAGTTTGCGATTGCGTATAGTGATTGTTGTATCAGTATTTAAAGAGACAGATTTCACTTGACAGTCATGAAAAGATCAGGAGGTCAAAAGTAATAAAGATCATGTCGGGTGACCGAGCGGAAGCGAATCAAATTTCAGGATTGATAATATGTACAATGTTCCACTTTTACCTTGCAAGTCCTGGTTTTTTTCACATTTGTTCCTCTGCAGCCTTTATTCTTTTATAAGGGCATTAATCGATGCTTGTATAAGGCATAGAATATGAAAGTGAAAATTTTCTGTGTAATTATTAACACTTATACTATCATCACATTTTTATCCTTTATTGTGGAATCTTTCGTGAATGATTACGTGTTACTTATGAAACTATGCTCCTTTGTTTCCAAGTGATATGTTATAGTCCGGCACTTTATTCTGAAATTCTATTTTGTGAGGCTATGGTATACTTCATGTGATCATAAAATCATATGTAAAAAGAGTGGAATAGCCTTTACAGTGAGGTATGTACTGTCAGAATCTTCAACATTTTCCAACATATCTAATTATTAAGTTTTTTCTATTGCAGTGAACTAATTAAGGGTTTTCTCTATCTAAAACCTTTGAGACAAGCCTATTGAATTATGAATATTAAACTCAATTGCCTGATTGAATAATATGATGATAATGGATTATTATTTTGCTTTGGTCTTTTTTGAGTATAAGGTAATGGCGGTCTAGCTATGTTCTATAGTACGTGGTAGATTTTAAACTCTCTTATACTCAATATTTACTCAAGAGAACATTTCATAAACTTCATGTATATTATATGATGAGGTAAATTTTCAAAGGCAGTGATGCAATATACCATGCAATTGATATATAACTGAAAAACTGGAAATTTAATACCTGTAATTCCTCGAATAGTCAGATATTGTTGAAAGTTCTTTTGGCTTTTGACCTTTGAAAGCAAGCACTTTGGAAGCACATAACAGGTTATAGATGTATTTGAATATTGTGAGAATTACTCTAGTTTTAATGTAAAAACCATAGGAATATTATCTCGTCTTATTTCATGTTCATTGAAGGCGTGACAGATTGATAAGATATATTTTGAATAGCTGATCTTCCTATCTAATCTGATATTTCAAATAAATCACGTTTTATGAAAGTAAATTTTATCCCTAGTATTTTTTCTGAAAGGGTTTGTATCCTATATAATACTTTTCTTTTATCTTTTTAGTCTTGCTCTTCAAAATTCGTTTTTATTAATTGTTACTTCTAATCAGCTTAACCATTGAGGTATGAAGTATTTGAGGGAAATTGATTCAGTTAGTGAACCAGGTGCTGCGAAATCTTCAATAAAAATTTTACCAATATTGCATCCGTTGTGTAGGTTAGCTAAATGGTTTATTAAATTTATTGATAGATATCGCAGTAAGTCTTCTAAGTTGCTCTGGTTAGAATATCTCTACGATTTCATCCCCTGATCGAAATTTGCTTTGTAGTATCTTCTGTAGCATTTGTGTTTTGTTTATCAATAGCTTTGTCAGGTATTTAAACCACCTTAGCGAGACCACCAACAACGTTCCATCAAAATAAACAAGGTAAAATTTGCCAAACAATGAATATTTTTAAAGGTCTTTTGTTACTTTTTATTTTTTCTAGACATGTTTTAGGTATTCGGTGTTCGGTTTGTGATTAGGACTGAAAAAACACTATCGGTTATGAGTAACTTATAGTTTTCGAATTACTTTTCAAAGTACTTAATCAGGTTTTATGATCGATGTTTATGAACACATTGACGTAGACGGTACTCAGTGTTCCAGTCCCTTTCATATGATCTTTACAAAAAAAAAAAAAAAAATATGTATTAAAGCTCTTTCAAGCGTCCTTTCGGTCCCATAGTTGCACTCACTCTTGGACTTCTACAATTCCTCCGTTCCCGCTTCCCTTCTTCAATCTCTCTGTCCAACCCCTTGAACCTTTCATTCACACAACCGCGGGGTCAGAAGCCACATTGCCTGACCTTGTAGCCCAATTCAAAATCTTGTGACAGCCTATAGTTTCTGTTGTGATTCACCTTAACTTTTATCATTATTGCAGTTAATTTCGATGTCATACTAATATGGATGTTTTCAAGTTTACATGCTCAGTGAAACGTGTTGAGTTTACAGTTCATAGCAACGTCCCTGCTTTCTCCTTTCACTTTTTATCCGTCCCCTTTATCTCTTCCTGTTCGATTGTCCCACTTCTTCTATTTGTCTCGCAGCAGTTTTCTGGTCAGCCTTATGAATATAGAAATTTTATTCTTGTCTGGATAATCTACTTTTTATCCCGAGCAGTCGGTCACTGCCCTTTGAACAATCACTGTCAACTCCACTCTCTTGGCATTTCATTCTAGTAGAGCAGAGAAAGCAAATAGCAAAGTAATAAAAGCAAGACATTTTTGTCGTTTAAATAACTAGAGGATTTGTCGGTTTTTTCCCCCTTTAACATCAGGATTTTTGGTGAAGGTGTTATATTTGTTATGTTTCCTGCTTCACGGTAAACAATGCCTCACACATAAAACTTTTAAGATCCGTAACAAGTTTATTTTAGTGATGATGCTAGCCAATGCACATTGAGAAGCAGTAAGGCAAAGATAAATTGGGAGGACCGGGGAACTGTTTATGAATGGATGTCTATCTTATGATCTAAAAGACGCAAATGTGTTTCCTTAGGATTTTCGATGTAGATACTTGAATAGTAAATATTTGTAATTGTGTATGTTTCATTGGTTGTCATGCTGAATTAGTCATACATATTCGTGTTTCTACCAACGTTATATATATATATATATATATATATATATATATATATGTATATATATATATGTATATATATATATATATATACATATATTTATTTATATACATATACATACATTTGTATATATATATAATATATGTATACAGTATATATATATATATATATATATATATATATATATATATATATATACTGTATATATGTATATATTATGAAGATTATATATGTGCATATATATTTATATATAATGTATACATACATATATATATATATATATATATATATATATATATATATAGATATATAGATATGTGTGTGTGTGTGTTTGTGTGTGTGTGTGTATGTATTACTTATACAAGAACTGTTGTCCATACATCGACTATTTTGCAATATTTGTCCTTTCCGCCTGTCCTTTAAACCATGTAGAATACAAGTACATTATATCGAAGCTTATCCTTTGATTAACCTCCTTCATCGAAGCAGAACCAGGTAACACAGCACCAGTCATCGTATGCGTCTTCACGCCTTTCATTTTCAAGGGATCATAGTCTGATCGTGTTCAGGAACAAACGTGAGGGATCACTGAGATCATCGTCATCATCACCATTAGCAACTCATGGTCACGATGTGATTGAACATTTAAAAAGGGAACTTTCCTTTGATCCTCTATTCTTGCCTTTGGCGCTTACGATATGCAGGAGCCAAAGGTAACTTTCTTTTCAGAAACAATTGAAAGAAATTTCAATTTAATCTTTCTGTTGTAGCACAGTTGCTCAAAACACACATCCATACACACATATATATGTATATATACAGTATATATATATAGTATATATATATATATATATATATATATATATATATATATATGTATGTATTATACTTAATGTATATATACTGTATGTACAATCTATATTCACATGCATATATATATATATATATATATATAGATGGAGAGAGAGAGAGAGAGAGAGAGAGAGAGAGAGAGAGAGAGAGAGAGAGAGAGAGAGAGAGAGAGAGAGAGAGAGAGAGAGAGAGAGAGAGAGAGAGAGAGAGAGAGAGAGAGAGAGAGATGTTTATAGAAATATAATATTTTATATATATGTATGTATATATATATATATATGTATATATATATATATATATATATATATATATATATATATATATATATATATATATATATATACATATAATATGCTGAGATAATACTGGCTGAAAATGAAGTGACCCCCAGAATACTTACAAGATTCCCAAATACTTACAAGAATATTTTTAGAACCTGGCATGAACAGACCAAACCTGATGAATAGGAGTTAGGAGTGTTGGTGAAAATGGCAAAAAAGGAGAGCTGACTGATTGCAATAATTACAGAAGCATCATTCTTATGTCTGTTGTCATGAAAAAATGCAGTATAGTATACTTATTCTAAAGAGACTAACTATATATATATATATATATATATATATATATATATATATATATATATATATGTATGTATATAT
Organism: Palaemon carinicauda; assembly: GCF_036898095.1. Classification (NCBI taxonomy): domain Eukaryota; kingdom Metazoa; phylum Arthropoda; class Malacostraca; order Decapoda; family Palaemonidae; genus Palaemon; species Palaemon carinicauda. Next base: position 84,693,301 of record NC_090742.1, on the reverse strand, counting down.
ATATATGTATGTATATATAATTTATATATATATGTATATATATATAATTTATATATATATATGTGTATATGTATATATATATATTAGGTCATCTTTTCCTACACTTATTTAGGCTACGTAAAGGGTCTCGGTTACATTTCGCAAGTCGTCTCTATTTTGAACTTTTGATTTAGTAGTTCTCCATTCGTTATCTACTTCACGCTTCGTAGTCCTCAGCCATGTAAGCCTGGGTCTTCCAACTCTTCTAGAACCTTGTGGGTCCCGATTGAAAGTTTGGTGAACTAATCCCTCTTGAGGAGTGCGAAGAGCCTGCCCAAACCATCTCCATCTACCCCTCACCATAAGCTTATCCTCATATGGCACTCAAGTAATCTCTCTTGCAGTTTCATTTCTAATCATATCCTGTCATTTAACTCCCATTATGCTTCTGAGGGCTTTGTTCTCAAGTCTGCAAAATCTGTTGGATAATGTATCATTGTCATACGACGAATCATGTCCATACAGTAACACAAATCTCACTGTACTGATATATAGCCTGATTTTTATATGTAATTTCAGGTGATTTGATTTCCAAATTTACTTAACCTAGCCCTTGTCTGATTTGCTTTTTTCATTCTTTTACTAAATTTTAATCCTAAAGATTAAAATTGGAGATCATAGGTTCTTAAACTATTCTACCTCATTAATCCTTTCTCCTTCCAATGATATTTCCTCTTCCATTGCATATTCTATTCTCATCATTTTTCGTCTTTCTTCTACTTAGCTTAAGCCCAACCTCCTGTGATATTTTAGGCATTGTGGTAAGCAAGCATTGCAAATCCTTTGTTTTTTCTGCTAATAAGGACAGCGTCATCAGAATACTATTCCTATTACCAATCCATTCCAATCATGCTTCATCATCTCCAACTGTTCTACGCATTACGAAATCTGTGAGGAGGATAAGCAACATAGGTGACAACACATTCCCTCGGAGTACTCTGCTGTTCACTGGAAGTTCACTTGATAAGAATCCACTAACATTAACTTTGCACTTGCTATGCTCATGAACAGACTTAATTTACATATTTAGCGGAATTCCTTAATAAAGCAAGTCTCTTCACAAAATTGGCTGGTGCACACTATCAAATGTTTTTTTCATAATCCAAAAAAACCGTCAAAAGTGGATTTTTATATTCTACGCTTTGCACAACATGACACAAAATAAAAATTTGGTTAGGGCAACTTCTACAGTACCCTTTCTAAATCATGCTTGTTCATCTCTCAGCTTTTCATCAATCTTACTCTCTATTCTCTTTAGAATGAGCATATATTTTCATGACAACTGATACAAGTCTGATGCCTTTGTGATTATTGCAATCAGTCAGGTCGCTTTATCTATATCTATATCTATCTATCTATCTATCTATCTATAATTATATATATATATATATATATATATATGTATATATATATATATATATTCATATATATATATATATATATATATATATAAAAATATATATATATATATATATATTTATATATATATATATATATATATATATATATATATATATATATTTATATATATATATATATTTATATATATATATATATATATATATATATATATATATAAGTCTCGGTTTATGAGATTATGATTATTTTACTCAATATACATCGTGAGTTAAAAGATTTTTTCCTCAAGATATTTCAATGGAAGTGCCTGTTTCTGCCTGTTTTGCTTTAGAAATTACTTCAGACCCAGATTGCAATAATGAGAAATTAATGATACTGGAATTTTGTCAGTGTTTGTCAGCTGATTCTTCCCTGATGAGGTCATTATGGAGAATGAGTTATTAATTTCCACTTCCCCGAGCAGGAAAATTTCATGAGAATCTCATCCGAGAGAAGGAATAAGCATATGACCCTGATTAATGCTCAAATTGATAGCTGTATCTCATTTACAGGTAGATTGAACGTTTTACTATTTAACTAGCTTACCTGCATTTGGAGTGACAATTATGACTAGGTAATGAACATACACTATCCAATTTTAGAATGTTTAACTGGGAATTTTGACAAAGTTTTATTATTAATGCCTTTATAATATTTTCAAGATTCAATACGTAATTTATATCGTACATGCATATTTTTTAAATCAGTTTTCGTGACATTAAACCATTAATTATTTATTATTACATAATATGGTTTTGAATATATTGCTTATTGCGTAAAATGTATACCCAAATTCATAAAATAACTTATATATTGCTAAAGCATGAGAAGTTGATAATGTATCTCACCTAAGCTTTCACCTGTTCTTTTAATGTTTTATGCAAGTATTTGCTAGGCAGTTTTTTAAGAGTACCTAATATATACTTGTTCACTAATATCCTTAGGAGTTTTCAGAACTAGTTATAGATGGAGATCATGACTGATATTTATATGCCGGAGTATTAGATTATATATATATATATATATATATATATATATATATATATATATATATATATATATATATATATATATATATATATATATATATATATACATATATATATATATATATATATATATCATTTTAGCATGAAAAGTGTGAGATAATGAAGATGCATTATAAAATTTATATTTTATATTATTACCCTACATATACATAAGACACTTATACCAAAATGTGTATTATATGATGAGCAGTATGCCTTATGTTTATGGACTCTTATTTAGAATTGTCAGAGACCTAATTAGAAAAAAAAAATGTAAATCTGACGGAAGATTTCTTTTATTTTATTGTAAGTTAAAGCTCGATTAGTTACTCGTTATTTAAGTACGATGCCGTATTTACTTTTCATTTTTTCTTGACATTGTACATCGATTTTTTATCAACCTAAATTGTTTAGATATCATTGCAACGTTTTGAATTAATTAAATAGGAACATTGCATAATGTCTGAGAGCATGACTGCATTTTGTCACATTCAGATAAAACTCTTATTTAAATGGTAATCATAATGATGGCACTTTGTCCTAATCTGCATACCTTCTTTGTTTGAATTCGCAAGAAAACACCCATTGAGCTGGAAAATTGAAATTCTCTCTCTCTCTCTCTCTCTCTCTCTCTCTCTCTCTCTCTCTCTCTCTCTCTCTCTCTCTCTCTCTCTCTCTCTCATATGGAAATGAATAATCTAATTCACGTTTAACGAGAATGAGATGATAAATGAGTCCATATTTAGTTCAGTTTCTTTGTAGTAACTCCTTGCCAATACAATTTCATAAAAAGAGGCTTAGATCGGTTTGAATAGGTTGCAGATAATTCAGGGCAACGATCTTGCGTGAATGAGGATCTGCAAATGAAAGAACGGAATTGCCCACGCTGAATATTATGTCGAGCGCGGAGAGAAAATCCCTTTACTCACACTGTTGAAAAAACCGTAATTTTAATCGGAAATTTTCCGTAAAAAAAATATCCTGTTCTTAGCCGTATTTCAGTGAAATACAGGCGACCGTAATTTTCACCCTACTTTGTTATTATTTTTTACGAGTTGGTGACCGTAATATCACTCCTTTATATCCGTTTTTAAAACGGTAAATGTCTGGCAACATTTATTCTAGGAGTTTTACCGTTGTTTTTACCGCAAATTTGTAACATGGCATGCAATAAAATTCAGTACCATTCTTATCTGGGATGGGCAACGTTGGAAGCGTAATAATATGAAATTTAATGTTTTGAATATAATAAGGATAATCGCCAGTGATCAGCATTTGGTTTAAATTTCACATCAATACATGAATGATAAGTTACGAAGGAGATGCCAGTTATGAAATGAAAGTTAGGCCTGATATGGCAGTCCTTGTACTTGAGTTGTATTTCACGGGAAAGAAAGTCTGATATCGTATTAGGTGCTTACAACGGCTTCCATTGACTCATTGTGTAATATTTATTAGAAAAAATATATTTATTTTTAGCTTTTAATGTCTAAATATTAATGAAGTATTTTAATTAGGAGAGGCTTTCATATTATTCTTGTATTTCTTTGTAAAGTGAGCGTTTACTTTAGCCAACAGAACGGTCTTTAGTAAAGCATGCCGAACTTAAACTTGAAGAAACGGAAACTACAGAGTGAACGTATTTCTTCATTGAAATTTTGCCAGTAAACAGACAACGAATCCTCGATTTTTGCAGGAAATGGAATGAAAACGAGGGAAATACTTTTGGTTGACGGTAGATGTAGAAGGGAAGCGAAATATTTTGGGAAAATGGAAGCAACCGGAAATTTATTATAATACCGTTATTGGTATTTAAGATGGGCGTGATCAATATGAAAGAAAAACCTAATAAACCAATACCGAAAATAATGTTGGTAATGCGAAAACAGCATTGAAAATTGGATTAAAAAAAATTATCATTAGGAGCAAAATGTCAATATGGAAAGTGGAATTGAATGTATTGAAGCAATATAGCAAGTATTGGGAGGACAAACACACTTCATTAGTATTATATTGTGAATAAGAGTAATGAACTAAGTTACAAATGTTATTTTGTGAGATTGATTAGGTGGTTGTGTTTAGAATTAAAATTGTAAACTTAATTTTACTGTTTGTTCGGTACAATTTCTTAATTTCGGTTACCAAACGTAATTGCGGTCTTGTTTTATACAAGCCCAGAGATTACTATATCGTATATTTCTCATAACCGTGATCTCTCTCTCTCTCTCTCTCTCTCTCTCTCTCTCTCTCTCTCTCTCTCTCTCTCTCTCTCTCTCTCTCTCTCTCTCCATTTTTGGGATCTTCCTTTCAGCCTCTGAAGAATTCATATCCCTCCAGCCGCCTCAGGGTTGGGCGAAGTCTTCTATATCTCCAGCCATTGAGGAGCGACAAGCAAGAGAAGAAGAAGAAGAAGAAGAAAAAGAAGAAGAAATCCTATGTAAATATTCCATTAAGGATATTTTCTATGCGGGGACCTCGACCCCTGCAGCCTTCGTGCAAAAGGGCCTTGCTCTCGTGGTGTCGTCTTCCAAAGAAAAAAAAAAAAAGTCAAAGAAAAGAAGGGCTCCTTTGGAAGCTCGAGGCACAGACTTAATCACAGTTGCTTGATCATTTTGGATATTCGAATCTTCTTTTTCTTTTTTTTTTCTTCTTTTAACCTTATCACTAGGTGGGAAAGGGGAGAAGGGATAAGAGGAGGTGGAGAGTTTCAGAAGAGCTTCCGCTGGCTGGGATATCAAATGGTATGCGATCCCTCGAAGGATGGGCTCACCTGACATTATTCTTTTTTTTATATCCTTCGCTCATATTTGTTTATTCATTCGCTGGCAGTTTTCTATTTTTTTTAGAATGCTTTCTTTTTTAGTTTTATTATTCGCTGCAATGCAGTGTTTTTCTATTCGATAAAAAGGCATTTTTTTTTGTCTGAATCCTGTGATTTTTTCATTAATCATTTCAGTAGTAAATTGTGTTTATTCAACGGGACTATTGTTTCGGTATTTATAGTATCTTTAGGGATTTATTATAAAATAAAAGATGAAAATTGATGAAATGTTAGTAATTGTTGAAATAACAGATTGGAAATGGATTAAATAGATTATGGAAATTGATGAAAGTGAAGGAAGTTGATGAAAGAAAAAAGGGAAATTGAGTAAATCAAAGATGGAAATAACTGAAATAAAAAGTGGAAATCAAAATTAGATAAAATTGAATAACACGTTAATCAAATGAGATGAATCATGAGGGAACGGATGTAAAGTAAAAGAAAAAGGAAAGATAAAATAGATTTAGACTGAAGGGAAACATCAATCTACCTTTAATACCATATACATTGCTGCACACTGTGAGGCATACTGAAGGCAGAACCGTCTCAAGTGTGGCCTGGTGGTAGCATCCTTGCCTGGTGATTGCCAGACGAGGTTCGAGTTCCGCTCAAACTCGATAGTTCCTTTGGTCGCTACAACCTTACCATCCTTGTGAACTAAGGATGGATGGTTTTGGGGAGCCTATAGGTCTATTAGCCGAGTCATTAGCAGCGATTGCCTGAGCGCTGATCATATGTAATATGGGTAATCTCTAGTGCATTGTCCTGGTTGATAGAGCAATGTCACTGTCCCTTGCCTCTGCCATTCATGAGCAGCCTTTAAATCTTTATTGTAGTTTTACTGTCGTGACATAACATTTTTCTCAGATATGATTATTATTGTCGTTTTAGATGTCTTTTTCAATCTTCTCCCTAATACGAGTATAGTTATTTGGTTTAGCAATCATAATGATATATATATATATATATATATATATATATATATATATACATATACATATATATATATATATATATATATATATATATATATATATATATACACACACACGCAAACATCCATACTTTTATTAATTAATATTACTGTTCTGACATCTGAATTGACATAATTACACTGTTCAAAACATTGTAGTCCTGAGAACGCCCTTTGATGAAGGCTGAAACAGCTGTCGCCACCCCTATTCGAAAGCTTCAATAAGAGTTTGTCGATTCACTGCACTGTACACACACACACACACACACACACACACACACACACACACACACACACACACACACATTCATCTCTGTCTTACTGTGACTTGAATGCTTCTACTATGCTGAGGCATAAATAATAAGGATACAGTGACGGAAAACAAGGCTTGTATAAGTACCTTGGACAAGGCGTCCATTGAGGAATTTTTTTGAAGATCTCCAGTACTTTGAAAGGGACTGGAGCAAAGACTTTAGGAATATTTATGGACCAAAGCATCCATGATTATGATGTTATCAAAGTAATCGGGGATTCTTTTATGCATTTTACACGATGCCACATCCGCAAGACCATTCCTTAACACCAAAATACAACTCCTAGTACCCGGATGAATGATTTTTCCAGTCTGTAGCAGAATCCTATGAACCTTTTGTTTTCCATTTGATATTTCATTTTTAATCCTTGTCAGCTGCATCTAGATATTTACTGAGCTTTGGGAAAATATTTCTAGTTTCGTTGATGGAAGCAAATATCTTTTTTCATCCTTTTTCCATATTTTGATCAAATGCAAATCTGTAATATGAGTTTCAAGATGAAATAAGAGTTCAGATCATGTAAATATCGGCAGATGTGTTGCTTTTATTTATTCAGTACTGTTCTTTTTGAGTGCAGTATTACTTTATATTATTTTTACTAACGGGTGTAGATTTGCATTGGTTTATTGAACAAAGAATTAATTTAGCTTGAATATTTGTGAAAATTAAAAGGTAATAAAGGAGGCATGTTAATAAGTCTTCCCCGAACCTTTGAATTTTTTTTCAGAAATTATTTTCATCCTCAGACATTTTGCTGACATTTATAGAAGAGACAAGTTTACTTTCTCGTGAAGGGATAGATTTTATTATTTCTCTTAACTCCATCTTGTGTATGATATAAAGTTTGACTTATCATTTTTATCTTATATTTAATTTACACAGTCTTTCCGTCTAATGGTAATTCTTTCGCCTTGCTGTACTTCTGGTCCGTAGCTCTGTTATTTTTTTCTTAAGAGAAAATATATACAATGCGTCTCTTCGCCTACTCTCATTTATGCATGTGAAATGCTGCTTATTCAGCGGTCGGAAATCTATTACGTGCACACAAGACTTGGAAGTGTTTTGAGGCATAGTGCTTTATTTTAAAAATAGGATTTTTATCGCAATTAAAACCGATTATAAAAGGGCATTAACGTTAAGATTACCATCCAATACGTAGGGGAAAGGAACGTACCTAAAGAGGCATAATAAAAAAAGAATAGACATTAGACTTCCATTAGCTTTCGCGGTCAGTGATAATATGCGGTTCTTGCAGACTTTAATTTTACTTTATTAGACAACTTGAATATATAATTTTTTTTTTCATCGGAAAATCGCTTTTTCTAATACGGGGACTTCGAAGACAGAAAAATGAGAGCAATCGTTGCCGCGTTTATACTTTCACAATTGTATCTAATTGAATGTGGAAAATTCCTATTCTCTCACCTTTGTAATACAAACGCAGGGTCACTGACCTCTGTGCATTTTTGTACCTCAGAAAAATTAGTGCTTTCACGGCACTGCCTTTTAAATTTTGCCGTTTACGCTCCCAAAACGGCAGATAAAAGATGAGGGTTGAACGCACATTGTGACTCCTCTTACAAAATATAAAATAAACAAACTACAATCAGTTTGTTGCTGAAACTTTTAATAAACTTTATTAAACTGCTGTAACTGGCTGTAGGTAATTATGAGCCCATATAATACTATCGTGTGATTAAAGGATACCAACTTTGACAAAAATCGGGTCAACACAATGAATACAAACCTTGACCTTTGATATTCCAAACATATATGCCTAATCTCTCGTAAAATGAACTTTCCAAAAAGATTTTGTTTCCTTTTCTGATGTGTTATAATATTCATCAGATTCATTTTGTAGATTTTGATTGTGTATTGCTTCAAATCTGAAAATCAGATGTCGAATGCAAACCGTATTAATCAGAAATTATAGTAATAATGGTTTTAGCTTTTTTGATGTAATGTGGAATAATTATAGGGTTGTATTTAGAGAGAAAAGGATAGGAATTTTTATAAGGTAAAGAGTTAACCTATGAATATAGCATATAGTAATTATAAAGAAAAATATACAACATACGCACTGTAATTTTGTACAGAGAAAAACTGTAATAAACGGAAAATACGAGGTTAATTAAGCTTGGGTATACATCCACTCGTTATTCAGTCAGAAACGTAGAGAAGCATCACCCTTTCAACGAGAGGAGAGAGAGAGAGAGAGAGAGAGAGAGAGAGAGAGAGAGAGAGAGAGAGAGAGAGAGAGAGAGAGAGAGAGAGAGATTATTTATGAAGGTTGGGTCGGCTTTTAGAGCCCTGTTATGTTTGTTTGATATTTGTATAAAGTGCGCATTTAACAGCGTTAGAATAAGATTCACGGCATTTCTCTCTCTCTCTCTCTCTCTCTCTCTCTCTCTCTCTCTCTCTCTCTCTCTCTCTCTCTCTCTCTCTCTCGTTTCTGCTCCATTAATTGAAATTTAATTGTTAGAGACCGTTTCTATATGAGGACACTATAATTGTTGCCCTCCTTCATTGTTGCCTATATATATATATATATATATATATATATATATATATATATATATATATATATATATATATATATATATGTATGTATATATGTGTATATATATAAATATATATATATGTATATATATATATATAAACATATATATATATATATATTTATATATATGTATGTATATATGTGTATATATATAAATATATATATATATGTATATATATAAATATATATATATATATATATATGTATATATATATATATATATATATATTTATATATATATATAATATATATATATATATATACACACCAAGGCACTTCCCCTAATTTTAGGGGGTAGCCGACATGAAACAAATAAAAAAAAAAGGGGGGGGGGGGGACATTTCCTCTACGCTCCTCCCATCCTGACGAGGGATTCAACCGAGTTCGGCTGGTACTGCTAGGGTGCCACAGCCCACCCTCCCCCGTTATCCACCACAGATGCAGCTTCATAAAGCTGAATCCCCTACTGCAGCTACCTCCGTGGTATATATATATATATATATATATATATATATATATATATATATATATATATAATGTGTGTATATGTTTATATATGCATATATTATTATTACATTTTTCTGTGTTTTTGCATGCAATTTTGAAATTTTTAATTTGGGTATTTCCATAATAGATGTGAGAATGATGCAAAGCAGTCATCTGTTCAAGATGTGGATCACGTCGTTTTCTGGTTACCGAAGAGTTAATTATGGAATTTTGAAAGGCTTCTCGTTTGTTATGAATTTTTGTGTTATGGTTTTTTTTTTTAAGTTTTTCAATTATTTCAGGATTACGCTTTGATTGGGGTGGAATTTCAAGAATTTTCGCTAGTGACTGGTGTTCGAGTATCTTTGCTCTGCTCACCTTTTCTTATACTAGTAGATTATTTACATTACTTTAATTCCAGTACATGATGCTACTGTTATAATTATTTATTGGTCGTTTTCCTTTGCAACTGTACCATTTACGAAAATAAGAAATTAGCTCGCAGCATTATTTTACGCAAAAAGTTATTGAGTTAGGTTTTCATTGCAAATATAAACTTGGAATCTCGTGATTCATTTGCAATAATTTCAACAAGATTAGACACTATTTATATCAAGCTATCTGCCTGATTGGAAGGGATTATAAAAAAAAGCTATTGCATTTTGGTAGTTTCAGTAAGGTTCTCAAAGTTCGATCTTAGGCTGGTGTAGTTAATTATGTCAAGATATCCTGCCTTTTCCTCTTGTCTAATATCTTAAAGGCGCCGCTCAATCTTCAAAGGCCAACCAAATATTTACAATTTTATACAATCCGGTGCTGGCGTTATGATCGTCTTAATTTTTTATTACTTTTAGCTATGTGGAATTTTCAGCATAATCTCCGTAACGAGAGATTTAAAAATTAACGGGTCTACAATAATTCATAATATTGTATTTTATAAATGTATGAAACTACATTAGAAATATTTCAATACATTAACTATATGTTTTTAAGAACTGACATAACAATACAGAATTTTTAAACTCCTGAATACAAGATATGATATTAGCTACTAGTTGGCGGCTATTTCGTAATAGAGAGTGGATAGTACATCTTAAGAAATATAGCTATGTGTTGAATATTCATGGGGTTTCTTTCCACACTTTTTCATGAATAGAATGAGTATTTTCTACTTTTCATATCTCAGAACTCTGTATTTTGTCACATAAAAGCTTCCTCGTTAATCTCTCTCTCTCTCTCTCTCTCTCTCTCTCTCTCTCTCTCTCTCTCTCTCTCTCATTGCTATTACTATTCCCACCCATATAAAGTGAGTTATTCATCCTCATTTGACCGACCCTCTCCTAATCACCACCTTGTTAGCATTCAGTCGTGTTTCCATCATCTATCTCTATCATCACTTAAAAAGCTTCTTCTAGTTTTTAATTTTGTGGCGGCTTGGCTGGCTGGTCGACCCCAGCCCTATTATATATTGAACTTTATATATTTATAAGTATATACATCTAGCTACTAAACTAGTGCACTCATCTACGTCGGTGGATAATCTTTCTATACTCGGTTTTCACATATTTTTTTTCTTTTCCAATCGATAATATAGTATGAAATTTATTTCATGGTAGTCATAAGTAGCTTAACCTTTTTTCCTGCTCTAGTGATATCTCCTGTAAAAAAAAGAAAAAAGAATTTTAATACTGTTATTAGAAAGGCAATATATTAGTCACTATTTTACTCATTGTTTGTATATGACTATGACTAATACGCTTTCAATGAGTAATTGTCGTGCGTACTGATTCAGCTTGTATTTAATAGTCACTCTGTTATATGACTCACTGAGACTCTGGATTCGTCGAGATCTCTTCTCCTAATGAAAATGTGGTAAAATTATTCACTCCTTTTTCAAATGGAAATTCTGTATGTACATTATTTCATATGAAATTTCACGCAACATTAAACACTCTCATATTTTTACTCTCTCTCTCTCTCTCTCTCTCTCTCTCTCTCTCTCTCTCTCTCTCTCTCTCTCTCCTCTCTCTCTCTCTCTACTGGAACTATGTCGTGTCGAGTAATAGCATATGCTACTTTCGTCATTTGATTCGTCCTGGTGACTTTTTAAATCTTTATAATAAGTTTGTTGCTTGATCACACACACTTCTTAAGCATTGAGTACATGCCACTAGCACACACTTGTCCTCGTTATACAATACAAGTCTTTTCTCTTTTCGTTTCATGGCTATTTATGCATTTACACACACGCACACACACAGACACACACACACACACACATATATATATATATATATATATATATATATATATATATATATACACACACACACACACACACACACACACACGCAAATAGGGAATGAAGAATAATGTTATGTTATCCTATAACATCCTCGGGCTCCTGTGAGAATATAATTGTCAAATTGTTTACTTACAAATGTTGAATCAATTAGTAAAATCACGGATGATTTAACTTTCAAGGCTATAAGCTATTCTTGTGGAAGTGAAAAATAGAAATACAAAAATAAATTTGAGTTTTCTGAATATTTTAAGTATTTCTCACTTTTTCGCTTGATACGAATAAGTAAGCGGGAAAAAGTTCTTATTGAAATTCCAGCTTATGATCTGTTAGCTATGTTGTAGTTAAATAAAATGTTTTTGGTCCTAATAAACAAATATGCCTGGCGTGAGTTAAATCTATAGTTTTTAAAGAACAAGTAGACCTGAAAGGAGCTTATGTTTGTAGTAGAAAGTGACAAAATAGTCCATTGTTTATGTAAAAATATAGAAATAGAGTTTGAAAATAATTTATCAATACTCCTTATAACTTTTTCCCTTCCAGATAATAGCTAGTAAAACCTGTAATCCGGAGTTGAGATCAATTATCTGTAGCTCGGAAAATCTCCTCAGGGGAGTAATATCCCCTAGCAGTTGTAGAGGAGCGAACTTGGTAAAATAAACAGAAGAAAATTATGTATATCAACTGAACGACTGAAATCTACGAATAGTTTCAAAGATTTGACAAAATTTGTTACTTCAAGCTGCGCATATCCTAACCATGTAGCTGGACCTATAATATCGGACTAGGTTTCAATAAATTTCCGGCCAGGCCTGTATCTTGACTTGAATAAAAGCACACAAAATGGATTCCTATTTTGGGTGTTAAGAGTTAGGAAAAAGCGATGAACCTAAAAAATTATATCCTTTATAAAAGGAAATAGAAATGACGAAATTTCGAATGCTTATATTATTTTACGAATAGTTTTATTCTTAAAACAAATTAAAATTATTTTATTTTTAAGATAAATAGCTCTTAAGAATTTTAATTTTGGGGGGAAGAATGTTGTCTATTTATATGCTTACCGTAAGAACAACAAACAGAATTTCGAAAGTCTTTTGTTAACTGGGAAGGGGGTATGGTGCGTGGAAGGAAGGGGGTATTAACATGGGTATTATTCACTCCATTAAAAGTAACTTATAAGTGCTCTTGACTTTTTTCAAAAAGAAATAAAAATAAACTGAAGTGACAGACTCAAGTGTTTAAAGGCTGGGCTAATTAGGATTAGAGTCCGTCGGTGCATTAATTTCCAAGTTATCTTTTTCAAATGAATTTTCTTATAAATTCAGGTTTACGTTATTAAAGGGATATTCGGTATTTTTACGCTCTCTCTCTCTCTCTCTCTCTCTCTCTCTCTCTCTCTCTCTCTCTCTCTCTCTCTCTCTCTCTCTCTCTCTCTCAAATCGAAAGCTTTTTTATTTCGAAGAAATTTCATATTTTCTAATTTGTTGTTACCAGGGTTGTTTTTAGAGGGTTTTTTTTTATGTGGTTCGCTTACTTGGACCATAGTCCTCTTTTAACAAGTATAACTATTGATTAAAAAATGTCAATTAGCCATATTTAATCCTCTGCCTTTTCTTCTCAGGGGTGGAGTGTAGGCCTTTATTAATGGTTGGGAGTTTCAAGAGGTTGAGATGTTACTTGAAAGCAACGTGATATTTTTACCATCTAATATTTTTCATCCATTTTTGTCTCATTTGTCATTCCTGTAATTGTTTTTATGTAATTTTCATTATTTTTCATAACTAATAAAAAGTCACATAACGTTTGTACTCTTGATGTTTCATTCTCTTAACTTTACGGAACTTAATTTTTGTGGATTTTTAATTTTTTTCCTGTTTTTATGTGTTTAGAACATAGTTACGGGAGTCAGCAATATCATCATAAGTTTAAAAAGATGAGTCGATGAAGGTCTTATTTCAATATACAATTCTTACATGAGTCGGGCGTTTCATTATCATAACCATGTGCTCATTATGATAGCTGTCAATAATGATCATCGTTGTTATTGTGTTTATTAAAAACAAGAAGGTTATGTTTATGTTTTTGCTTGCTTCTTTCAATAGTTGTTACCAGGATAAAGAAAAATGTTTTACTGGATTTCCACTAACATATTACCTAATGTGATCCATGTGACTGGCACCAACGGACTTAGATTCTTCTACAAGATATGCAAGCTTTAGTAAAGGATCTTCTGTGATGGGACAGTGACAAGGTACAGGCTAGTACCTTAGTACCGAACATATACGCATTAGACCTATTATTATTTTATTATTTTTAGCAAATTTCCCCAATATCTCGCAAACTATAAACTCCAACTCTGCTCCACTAGAAATTGGTTTGTGTTCGTTAGTGTCACCTCATGGAAATACTGTGGTAGTGCTCTCCCTATGGAAATAGTTCCTTGGGAAACTTCGTGACCTCGAAACTCAAGTTCGTGAAAGTCTTCGGCGATATACCAAGGGATGGTATTGTGGTGTGTGCCCTTTATAAACTATGATTGCCTTAAGCCAATGGGATCTTAGTGAATCTTGGGCTGGCGGGGAAGACGAACACGGAGGTATTGGAGGAGGAGGAGAGGGAGGGGGAGGCCTAGTCAAGCCGAGGAGGACCCTGGTGTTCGAACTTCCCCGCTTTCTGGTTCGTCACCTTTTGGGTCCGAGAACAAGGTATCTCTTCTTCAATGGCCGTCAGATGCAAGTGGCCTTCACCGAACTGCCGGCGCCCCATGGTAGGTGAGAGAGAGAGAGAGAGAGAGAGAGAGAGAGGAGAGAGAGAGAGAGAGAGAGAGAGAGGTGAGTGCCAGAAAAAAAGTGTAGTGGTTGAAAGTTTTTAAATGAGAAAGAGAAAGGAGAGTGGAGGAAAGGTATTATTTGTCCTTGTGGTTGGAAGGAGAGAAAAACATAGAGGGGAAAAATTTCCTTCATATTTCCAAGTTGAGGTTTGTCTAAAAGCTAATTTAGGATTAAGAAATCAAAGAACAAATGATTTCAATACGTGTACTAGGAGCACGTTTTGAAAATAGTCTCGAGCTATTAAAAAGCTCCAGGTCAAAATTTTGATATCATTTATATGCATCAATTTAAACTTAGAATTAAAATTAAACCATAGATTGATAGATAAACTAGGAAGGAAACAGAATGATAAAGGAACAACTTGGGTGCTTTAGAAAATGCATTAACGGTGCCCATTACATTAACTGATGACTGAAATCATTTTAATCTCTCAAGAATTTCTCTTTTTATTTTAATAGCGATAGACGGAGGTAATGGGGCCTTAGTGTATAATGGCAGCTCTTGTGGAACCCTCCATCTCCCCCAGTCGCCTTCCTGCTCAGATTTTATTGGCCATCTTGTCTTCTATCGTTAGAGTGGATGATCTTGATTGTTAACGTTCCCTTTTCAGTTGGATTTTGGATGATATCGCCACACATGGGACCAGTATTGAATGACAGCGACCTTTATAACGAAACTGTATTCTTCCCATTCTGTCTGAATTTAATTTTGATTAAATCCCATTTTTTTACAGATCTATGTTGACTTCTTAATTTCCCCAATGATCGCAGGGCATAGTTCATTTGCCATTATCAATATTCTAGTGTTATTTGCTTATCTAATTATCCAAATTAAAATTGCTCTTCGTGGTCTTTTCAATGCTTCCTTATCAGCTCGTAGATTATCCTTCTAAAGCCTTCTATCGAAATTACTGCTACAATCGTTACGAATTTTTTGTCTATTTTTGCCGTTTCTTTCTCTATAATCTTGATAAAAAGATTCCTCAAATCCTTAGAGCCCTTAGGCTTTGTAATCTAAAATGTCTTTTTATAGAAGTGATTCTTCAGTTCTGTTAGGATTTCCCAATATATAGTCAACATTTGTTGTTTTTTGTCATATTTTTTTTTATCTACTTTTAAATTCTCTTTCCGGGTTGCTCACTTTACATTATTTTGATAATTTGAATTTTCTTTCCAGTTGGCTCGCTTAATATTATTTTGAATCTGTTGAAAAAACTCTTCTGTAAGCTTTGTAATGAACGGTAGATAATAGTTGCTGGAGATATTCTATTAACCGCTCAGAGAAATGCCTTATCAATTTACTCATTTTGATTCTTTCTTTATGACAAACTGTTTTAAGTGTATAGTATAAGATAGATATTAGTAGTTGATGCCGTAGTAGAGGTAAGTTCTCTTGCCATGTAAATGCAAATGCAGGTCAACGTGCCAATGTCAACTTCATATACACTAATTCCTTCGGAGAAGATTCACGCTGCGTTGATAATGCAAGAAGTGTGACAATGAGTTAACATAATGTTGCCATTTCTTTTTAATGGTAAATGGGCAAAAGATACAGAATATAATATTATATTATATATATATATATATATATATATATATATATATATATATATATATATATATATATATATATATATATATGTTATTGTTATTGATGTTTCAGGGCAAAAGCATTATACCTCATGGCTTTAGAGAATTCTCAAATTATACGAGAAGGTTAAAACAAATGTGTTTTTACTTAAGAGGAATCTGTGACAATTCTTAAGACAATTCTGTACTGGTACAATTTTATTTTGCATTTCAAATTCGAGAAAAAATCACTAGGCTACTGTAAGAAAAAAACAAATCCTCGTGAGATCGTAAAATTACAGAGGTTGTTAGTTTTACTACCCAAGACACTTGGAATGGCGTTCTCTTAGGAAGTACTGATCCAACTGGAGGATGAAGCTGTCTTTGTAGTGGCTTGGTAGATCAGGATCAGAGACACTTGATTGTCACTCGCTCTGTCTATTTGTTGGTCTATCTCTGCTTCATGTAATGTAGAGCATTATTCAAAAGCAATAGAATACGTACGTTATCCCTCCTACCTACAATTTATATCTACATCCGGGAGTTAGATCTCCCAGAGTATGCTATTTGATAAAAGACTCCGCACCAACACACTCTCTCTCTCTCTCTCTCTCTCTCTCTCTCTCTCTCTCTCTCTCTCTCTCTCTCTCTCTCTCTCTCTCTCCAGAGAATGATAAGGGCCAGGTTAAGCTGGTGTTGGGCTTCTTTATCATAAACTTCATTAGGAACATTTTGTTTATAGGTCTTCCGGCTTCTGATGAACTTGAGAGAATAATTACCCTGGGACGTAGAGATGATGGATTTGCCCTTCCTCTCTTTCACCCTTCTTTATATGGGGGTTGATTCATCTCCCACCCTTCCTCATTTCAGTCATGTCTTTCACTAAAAGTATTTTAGGATCTTCAATTACCGTTCTTTTCTGGGGAAACAAGCCTGTTGAATATTTTTATGTAGATAGGTAGATATGTATATGTACAGTATGCATATAGAGATAGATACAAACATATTTGTGCATATACATACACACATTATATATACTATCGATGTATTTATTAATTTTGTATATATGTATATGTATGTAAATATATATATATATATATATATATATATATATATATATATATATATATATATAGATAGATAGATAGATAGATACAGATAAAGACATATATTTGTATGTATACATACGCACTCAATTATACAATTTATATATATATATATATATATATATATATATATATATATATATATATATATATATATATATATATATATATGTTTGTACACATTTGAATGGTAGTTATTTAAAAACAAGTTTGATGATTTCTTTTCCTTCCTGTTGCAGACGAGGTGTTGGAGGAGGGAGGCTGTGCCCTGAGTGTTCGAGACGTCAGTGAATTGCTTCACGCTCAGTATGCAATCATTACAGGTCAGTAAATAATGTTTCTTTACTTTTTTACTACCTTCACTCGATACATTATATATCAAGTTTATATATATGTTCATAAACCTATGCAATCAGAAGTGTAGAATGAAAGAACACGTGAAAGATTTAAAGGTGTTTTAATTATTATTATTATTATTATATATATATATATATATATATATATATATATATATATATATATATGTATCTACATGTATATTTTTATGCATATACATATATATATATACATATACACATATGTGTATATATATATATATATATATATATATATATATATGAATTGATTTTGAGAGAACTTCGTTGGTTTACTCTCGAAAAAATGCTATAATGAAATGAATAAGGGAAATCCAGTATGGCCATATATACAGTATATATGTATATATATATATATATATATATATATATATATATATATATATATATATATATATATATATATATATTTATTTATGTATATGCCTTCATAGGAAAAGTCCTGAAAAATAAAACAAGATAACGGCTACATTAATTTTTGTACTTTATCTGTTGAATCATTGAAGAATCGCTAATGCCGAATTACCTCTGCGATATTGGCTTCATACGATAACATTGAAGGCTCGTCAACAGCGCAATGATTTCCAACAGATACTTTGCCATTCACCCGTTTGTTTTGCTTATAGCCTCGTTTTCCTCGATATAAAGGACCGTTTTTTATCATATGAATTTATGTCTTTATCCTAGCCTCTCTATATTTACTTTTTCATCATCCCCTTAGCTTTTCAGAATTATACATCTTATTCACAAGTTGGTCCTGGTCCATTTTTATACATCACGAAAATATCTCTAGTTCACCCTTTCAGACAACCTTTTCATACGTTTACGTTATTTCCACAAATCTCACTCATTATTTCTTTTAAACCACACATACTGTAGAAAAAATAAGTTTGGGTGTTTCAACCTTTTCCTTTCATTTTACTCAACATCCACAGTTCATTTGTTCAACTATTAATTGCATATATTCCAACCCTGGTATCCACAAACAGTTCAAGTTTCTTCCTAACCTTTTCGCACAAACGCTACTTCATTTCTTGCTTCGCCTGTTCTGTGAACTACTTCTCTCATAACATTAGCAATAATTAAATTAACTCCCAATTACTTTTATAAAGCTATTAATTTCGTTCTTCTACCATCGGCTTTAACCTTATTTTCCCCGTCTTCCTGATTCCTATCTACCTTCATAACCATATTCTTGCATATATTTCAAAACTTTTATTAGCTTTTGTAGTTTCTCTTCTCTATATGCAACAAGGATTTTATCCTCTGCAAACATCAATTATACCAAACTGCATTCGCAGTATATTTATAATGCTGTAAATTTTCATCTACATCCAGTTTCTAACATCTTTCATCACTCGATCCACAAAGACATTGAATAGCAATAGACATACCACTAAACACATGCCCACATTCACACTAAGACCATTCACAGGCCCGCCTACAAGGTCTAAAAAAACTTTACTGCCCTCATAAAGACTTTTAGTTATTTTCCAAGTATGTTCTGAAATATACATTCTCAACATCCTACACATTGTCTGTCTCATTTTTCTAGAATATTTATAGTTCATTCATCCCACATGCAGCTTTTCACTTTACTTACAACCATATTCCCCAGTATTTTCATAAACACTCCATCCACTTGACCTCAGAGAGAGAGAGAGAGAGAGAGAGAGAGAGAGAGAGAGGAGAGAGAGAGAGAGAGAGAGAGAGAGAGAGAGAATTTCATTAACGTTAAATTTCACTCCCTCTTTTGCCTTTAGTGTTTTTCTTGTTCACTTCGTGTCGTGGTCTATTAGTGTGTTCAATAGATTGAACTTTAGGGCATTTTGAAATAAGTAAAGAAAACGAAGACAAAAATCCAGGCTGTACTCTGGAACTTAATTATTTCTATTCACGGATACTTATAATCTTGGCCAACTATGAAGGGTCTCAGTTGCATAATTAATTTTTTTGGCATAATAATTGAGAGGGAGAAGGGAGAAATTAAGCAAAGTGAACGTAGGTTCAAATACCGAGTAGTTTAAAAGTGAAACTACATTAACACGTTTCTTGACAAAATTCAGTCATATCTTTTACACGTGATTGTTTTGAAAGATTTTCTTTGTTATAGATGTTTATCAAGCCTGTTTGATTTTGCATTCCTTTTAATCTCGCCTGTTTACATTTATCTTTCGCTCCCAAATAAATACACGTTCTCTGGACTTTTGTTATATACAATAGAAGCTAGATATAAATGCTTCTTGTCTTTTGTCGTCGTTTTATTGCTTCGTATGAATGTGCGTACATACTAAATCTTCATCATCATTTTATGGTTATTTAAGTAATGGTGAACTGGAAATGAATTCGCTGAAGTCTCAACTACATATGCTACTCTTTCTCATGCATTAACTTCGACGTTCATTTCCTATAAACTATTGAGCTTTGAAGTCTCCAATGATTCACAAATTAGTTTTCAGGGTCCTAGAGAATTGTTAAATTTCGCTACGGTTTTTTGTAAGGATAATTGATTAAATGAATTCAGAGTTAGGAAGTGTTCTTTTAAATGCTTACATCATCATGCATATTTCATAAAAATGCTGGTCTAGAGTTTAGAATTATATTGTAAGATTAAATCTTTATACTACAGTATATATACATATATATATATATACATGATAAATTTTATGCACATTTAAACGTGTTTCTTTCATATTTCAAATAAGCCATATATATTAATACATTAAAGTCTGGATTCTCTTAACGACCTCGGGATCAGAGCCCAAGGCGGAACCGCCCAAAGACTATGATATCGGACCGGCGGGGATTTGAACCCTCGTCCAGGATATCTGTATGCCAGTGACCATACCACTCCGCCATGAAGAAAGATAAAAGTCAATGAAAATTCTTCTATATATATATATATATATATATATTATATATATATATATATATATATATATATATATATATATATATATATATATATATATATATATATATATATATATATATATAATACATGTATAAATACGTTCATAACCATATTTCCCCTAACAAAACTTAATAGTAGTTAATGTCCCATTTATCATTTGCTCATTAAAAAGAGCTGCTTAATGACGCCGTAATAAATCTTCAAAATTTCATATGGTCCATCCACTCATACATAAGGCATCTAGACCTGTATATATATGCATAAGAAAATTAACACTAAGAGACAGAAAAAAGCAACATAGTTTCGGGAGCAAACTAAAGTACACCCTATTCTTACAACATGCAAGAAAAAGAAATGGACATTACATATAAAGAGAGTGACAAATAATAAATGGACAAGAAGAATAACTGAATGGGTTCTTAGAGATGGCAAACGAAGCAGGGGAAGACAGAGAAAATTATGGATTAACAGGGTAAGAAAATTTAAGCGTATAGACTGGCACACAAAGACCATAGACAAACGCTTGTGGAAGGACATGTCTGAGGCCTTTGTCCTGCAGGGGACTAGTTACGGAGGATGATATATATATGTATATATATATATATATATATATATATATATATATATATATATATTTATATATATAATGTTATTCATTGACATGCATTATGATGATCTTAATTACACTTTATTACGTAGGATTTAATTTTGTGGATTAGCGCTTTCGTGTACCGTATTAGATTCCTCTAAAAATATTCTTATATTATGATGTGTTATTGTTTGTTTTTACTCGTTTTGGTATTTTTAATTATATTATATCTATCTTTTCCTATTCATATTTAATATTTTATTATTTTATGGCTTCTTGGCTAGTTATATATATTAATAAATGATCTTGTTTTGAACAATAAGGAAAATTATTTCAACGTTGAGCTAGTGTACCAACGACGAGCAACCATCATTACGAAAAATTAAACTGAGTACGAAAAAACGCCAAAAGCGGACGTCTTATAGAAAGTTGCCTTTAGGCTTCACTCTTCTTTTCGTGTCTTGTAATAATTTATGTTAATGGCGCAGACCTTAGGCTTTTCAATATCCATTTCTCTTGACGTCGTGGTCGTCTTTCAGAGTCGAGGCTTGGTCGAGAAGCCTTTCGAAATATGACATAAATAAAACATTAGTCGAAGGACCACTGGACTTGAATTATACAGCGGTAGACAATTATGTTGTTGTTTAGGTTGAAAACCAGAGGTGTTCCGATGAATCAGATTAATATATCAAGGTCGAGACTGTTCTTGTAGAAGAAAAATGCTGTACTAGGAAAAAATTTTTTCACTTGCAATTTATTGTTCGGTTAGAGTTTAACAAAGGCTACCTAATTTTCTTACATTAATTATCCTCGTTAAACTACTAGAACAAGATTAATAAATGTTTTTCGCTATCAAGAACACTGCTCTATAATCCTTCAAAAAAAAGAAACTACTCAATATTCTGAAGAAAGCTAATGTTCATTAAGGAGGAAACGACAAATACACAGTATTCTTAGATAGTAAATATTTATGTAAGAAAGTACTCACAATACTCATTGAACGTCATATTTCTCGCAAAAGAATTAACTGAATTTAAATTCGATCGATCGATTGGCAGAGAGAGAGAGAGAGAGAGAGAGAGAGAGAGAGAGAGAGAGAGAGAGAGAGAGAGAGAGAGAGAGAGAGAGAGAGATTAATTTTTTAAGCGTTGTCTAAACTCAAATTGATTTTCAAATCACGGCAGCCCACTCTCACTCTCGCAAGGAACAGGAATCCTTTAGCTGTTTGTCATCGACTTATTTGTTCGTTCATCGTTAATGGTCATTGGTGATGATGCTATGGTCCTCTTTGGCGGTCTGTATCAATCTCAGCGTTTTAAAAATTCAGTATCTGGCATAAATTTTTCATCAACCATGAGTAAGAATCCGCGCTTTTTAAAAGTTTACTCTCTCTCACACACAAGGTTTGCTAGATTCGAAAATTAGCTTATTAAAGGCTTGAAGATGTTAAAGCTTTTGAATGGCAGAGGTAAGGGACGGCAACAATGTCTTAGCTAGCAGGATAATGGCCCGGAGTGTGACTATATATATATATATATATATATATGTATATATATGTATATATATATATATATATATTATATATATATATATTATATATATATTTATGTATATTTTATATATACATATATATGTATATATTAATATATATATATATGTATATATATATTTATGGATATTTTATATATACATATATATGTATATATTAATATATATACATATATATATATATATATATATATATATATATATATATGTATATATATATATGTGTATATATATATATATATATATATATATTTAAATATATTTTATATATATATATATATATATATATATATATTTAAATATATTTTTTATATATATATATATATATATATGTGTGTGTGTGTGTGTGTGTGTGTGTAGGGTGTGTGCGTGTGTATATACAGTATATGATCAGCGCCCAAGTCCCCTCTCCACCCAAGCTAGGACCACCGAGGGCCAGGCAATGGCTACTGATGACTCAGAAGGTAGACCTATAGGCTCCCCTAAACCCCCATCCTTAGCTCACAAGAATGTTTAGGTTGCAGACACTACAAGAAATTATCGAGCTTCAGCGTGACTCGAACCTCCGTCCAGCAGTTCGCCAGGCAGGGACGTTGAGCAAGATGTATTTGTTTATAAGATTTTGCTTCAATTTTTTAAGGGATTATTTTGGATTACAAGTGTTATTGAGAGTTTAGGTAATTAGATAATAATAATAATGTTAATGGTGATAATTCTTTTGCCATGTCCAATCCTGTTTCAGCGACTGTTCCTTCGTAGATATATCTATACAGGGGTTATTTCATCATATTCATGATGGTAACATTATTTATAGAGATTTTATCCGGATTACCTTTTCATTGAGGTTTGGAGCAGTTCCTTGATTTTGGCTTGATTATATTACCATTGTTACTCTGAACAGTCTTAAGGTACTGGGTAGCCTACCTAGCGAAAAAATTATTTGATTTTTATTGCAGTTTCTGAACAACAAAAGAAAAACATGTTTTGAAGCAGAAAACAATAACAAATGATTATTTAGCAGATGGTTAGGGAGATTCCGAGCTTAATGTTAGTAGCTTTGGTTTACGAAGAATTAAAAGAAATAAAAGTATTACAATAATGAAACGAACTCATGTTTCAAAAACTTTCCTTGGTTATGTCTTTTTATAAAGAGGATGACAGAATATAGGTAAACTCAATCAAATATAGTAGCTTTTATTCATATAATGATGGGTAATTCGTTCTTTTTGACAGCAAATCCGAAATAAAACATGCCGAGTGAATGCCTAGGGTCGCTTGAATAAAAGGGTAAGTCGAAGTGGGAGAGAGTAAATTTCCCCTGACAATATACATTTGGGATTTAGCTCTGCAAATGGGGTAAGCTGGATGAGGGATATAATAATTTTGTTCATTTTATTCGGAACAATATTATTTGATAGTTTAGTTATAGAGTAAATAAGGTTTGAAAAAGTTATTTTAAATTTGTGTTAGGTTTTGCCATGGTAGGCTTTTGAAATTTTTCTTATTGCAGCCACAGAAGTAACTTAATGTTTAATTATTTCCTCAACTTGCATGGCTGTTTATACCAGTTTGATATTAAGTGAGCTAGATTTAGAAAATCGTGTCCTATTATGATTTTTTCCGACACTTGTCCTCATCCCTACTAATAGTTTTGGACTTAGTCTTTATAATATTATTGTTACACAAATGGGTCTCTCAATTGTTAGTTCAGTATAACCAGAGTGCATTCCGCCCAGTCGCGACAGATCTCGTATCAGTATATCAAGAAAAACGACCAGGAGGTAATCATTATTTAGCGTCTCTCAGCAGGGGATTATTTCTTTCACCTTTCATAAGCTGGGCCTTATCACCTTACATTGTCTTATATTTCTGAGGTATGTCACTAAAGATTTAATTCGAATTGGTGATCATTGCGTACAGAAGTCGGTTGTAAAGGAACCAGACTTGTTGGGCCTTATGCTAGTGTGACATGTTCAGTATATGGAGTTGAATTTTTTATCGTGTTTTAAGCTTGAAATTTAATCTAAACTAGTCAAATCTTCCTTTTGTTGTTAGCAAGCATATTAATTGTCAATACACTCCCCCCTCTTATCCTACAAATAACATTTCTCTGCTAACTTTATTGTCTGAAGTTACCAGAGGTTTAGAGGTTACTCATGAAGAGCATAGGCAAGGGACAGGAGAATCGGGAGAATCCCCTAGAGACTGACCATATATTCATGTGATCAGCTCCCAAGCTCCCCTCTCATCAAGCTAGGACTAGCGAGGGCTAGGCAGTAGCGACTTGATAACTCATCAGGTAGACCTATAGGTTCTCCTAAACCCTTAGCTCACAAAGATGATTAAAATGCAGACACTACAAGAAACTTTCGATCCTGAGCGGATTTCAAACCCCCGTCCAACAGATTGCGAGACTGGGATACTTTCAATAGGCTACCGCAAATGAATTATATATAGTCCATTTCTTTTAGCGATGCAGATTTGCACCGACTCGCAGCGGTGCCCTTTTAGCACGGAAAAGTTTCCTGATCGCTGATTGGTTGGACGAGATAATTCTAACCAATCAGCGATCAGGAAACTTTTCCGAGCTAAAAGGGCACACTGCGAGTCGGTGCAAATCTGCCTCGATAAAAGAAATGGATTATAGTATATTTACACTAATATACAATACCCATAATCGTTACAGCAGATGTTCTTTTCAAGTCATGGTCATTCAGATTTTCCTTTGTAGGTTTGATATATATATATATATATATATATATATATATATATATATATATATATATATATATATATATATATATATATTCTAAATAGGCTGCTTATTTATTATAATAATAATAATAATAATAATAATAATAATAATTATTATTATTATTATTATTATTATTATTATTATTATTATTATTATTAGATCACAGTTTTCGAAGTTGAATCGTTAACTAATGTAATTAGTTTTATTTATAATTTTCAAGTAGTTTTAATTTTTCTGTGAGATGAAGCTTTATGGATGATGATATTACGTTTTCAATTCGAAAGCTTTCTGGACTTGTAATTTATCTATCATAGTGTTCTTCGTTATGATGATGTTTATTTATATATGTTTGAGTGTGTGTTTAAGTACACACACACACACACACACACACACACACACACATATATATATATATATATATATATATATATATATATATTGTGTCTAGGTATTTTTTATTCTTTTGGCTGAGTGCACACAAACATATATATTGTGTGTGTGTGTGTGTATTATGTATAACTTACTCTGACGTGATGTTTCACCTTTATAATAGCCTACCACTTTCTTGTAATAAGATACATGTCACTTATTATGATTTGGCTTGACATTAGCAGCTAAAGCCATCCATTTATATTTTATTTTTGTGGTATTGATCTTAGTCTACATCAGAACTATCTTCGGAAAGATACGATTGTATTATTTTATTTTAATTGCTCATTACTTCTCTTGCAGGTTATTTATTTCCTTATACTCTTTCCCCACTGGGCTATTTTTTCCCTGTTGGAGCCCTCGGGCTTGTAGCATCCAGGACCCACTAAGTGGGTTCTGGTAGCATCCTCCTTTTCCAAATAGGGTTGTAGCTTAGCATGTAATAATAATAATGATAATGATAATAATAATTTGCTAAAATTTATATTAATCTTTATTATGTCTTGAGCACAGAAAAAAATTCCCGACTTATATTACTGTGATTTGTAATTTCCCTTTTTATTTCCCGGAAGAATTTCCAGTCTCCCATTTTCTTCACATCGAGTTACCCTGCTCCCTAGCGTGTATTTCACGGCTCCACTCTCTGAAGCTCATAGGGCATTCTTTTCAGCGGCTCCCTGTTATCATGAATGTTTAATCCTTTGCCTTTTAGGATTCCAGGGTCTTTCCGCCCGACTTTAGCCTGGCAGTAAACACTGCTATGTACTCTGCTCATGCCAAAAGAGTCGAATTTAAGGTTATGGTAATGCTCATGGGGCTTCTTCCAGAGCTTGATTATGGGGTATTTCATTCGAGGCTGTTGGCGTTTGTCCAGTTGTTGTCCTTATTGGGGGCAGCTGATCTTCGCGATGCAAGAGTGGAAGGGAGTTTCGATTTCAGTTAGCATATGTTAGTCATGTAGAGTTGTAGACGTTCGTTATTTTCGTTTTCAGGGTTAAAAGATGTTGCCGAGCCAAATGTTTGTATATTCGGAGGATTTTTTCTCATAAATAGACTACTGATTATTGTATTTCAATCTAATTTATTATTTGAAGCCAACATCCTTTGCGTCTATAGTTTCTGAAAAATTATTTGATAAGTTAGAAACGTTTAACAACATGGTATTTCGTCATTGTTCGTTCGTGAAAATACTCATTTATGTATATATTGTGTGTTTTTATTAATGAGAACATTTAAATGTTTACAGTTCATAACATGCATTTAAGAAATATCTAAGGTTCGTGAAAACTATACTTTAGGGTTATTCTCCCATAGATAATTTTCTACTTATGTTATGTTGATATACAACAGAGCTTATTCGTTATTTTACTTTAAAGTATTTTAATTTGTTGATATCCTTTGCTTTGCATTAAGGTTGATGAAATAAATCATAGCCAGACAGTAATTGTTCTTTTACAGGTAAACTGTAAGGAAGCACAAGTAATATCACGTTTAATTCATCAGTAAACCATGGGATATCAAATCTAGAGTTTCTCGAATTAGTATTTTTTTTTGGGGGGGGGGGGCAACTGTCACTTAACAAAAATTTAATTTTACAAATATTTAAGGCGGTATGTCTTATATACCACTTCTCTTCTGTAGACTTATTTTATTTTATTATAATGACCATATTTATTATAATAACAATAGCTTAGGAATGGCCTATTTTATATCATGCAAAGGGTTTTTAATAAATTTTTGTTCTGAAATGCTATTTTACAACTCTTGAAGTTTTCGAATTTATTTAGTATTGAAAACCAGATACTGTTTATTGCCAGATTTTTAAGCTGTAAATATCTTTTTAAAAATGGTGTATGTATAACTTGAAGAAACGTTTTAATCAAAAAGTTTGTATAGAAGTCAGTCAACTCACAAAAACATCAAGCCTTGTAAATGAAATCACACGGAAGTTGAGGAAAGATGATGATACAAGCATAATAGCAAAGGCGTATACCACATTGCATGAATGATTTAGTACTGACATCGATTACTACTAATTCAACCACTGCTGCTACTGAAATCATTATGGCTATTGTTGATGACAATGACAATTGAGCGTCACAATTATTTCTGCAATCTCCTCCATAGACATACTTTGAAATAGAAACTTTCGTATTGTATTCACGAGGGTGAATGGTAAAAGTAATAAGTACAATCGTGGTTAAATAGTTATGTGGATGTTAATGTGGTTAATCTTTGCCATATGATAAAATTTTTTCTTTTTTATTACTAATAAGAAAATGAGTCAGATAATTGGTACTACAGTATAACTGAATTTGCTTTCATGTTCATTATAAAGAAAAAACTAATAACTTGCAGAAAGTCTGTTACCATAATGTTATCCTGCCTATTTGGTCACACTTTTATACAGTGATATAAAATCTATAATTGTGACACCGATAGGAATGTGAAGTCTCTCTAAGCCAGTGAGTTAAAAGCCTTATTAAATCTGAAACCATTGAGAATATATATTTATATATAACAGATAAAAATTTGGTAGCATGCATTCTCTGTAAATCCTAAATTATGAAAGACAAAATCTGTATAAATCTGAAACCATCAGAGACATAAAATCTTTTGTGAATAGGAAATCGTAAAAATCGTACAAACTCTATAAAGACCCAGACTATTAGAAATATTTTAAGAAACTGTATGTTAGATGTGTACTGATTATGCCACCTTCTTACAGAAGTTTTGTATGATGTCTGGGCGACAATGTATCATTAAGAGCATCTGAGCAATATACATAGCTTAAGGTTTTTTTTTTAATACAAAATCTTAATGACAAAGCGTGTTATAAACACTAAGGCAAAGAAACTCATGTGCAGTTTATAAATAATAGATTTAACATTAGAATTATAAACGAATGCATAACTCAGTTACGTAGTTTAAGTGGAACAAGGGGGCCGCAAGGACTCCTTCAGGAAGTTCAAAGGGGCTCCCCACCTGCCTGGAAAAGTTTGGGAACCACTGGTACTCTAAAGTCTAAAGGATGGTGTAGAAATGAAAACGCTAATGATTAGTATGTAATTTTTAATATCTACATCAATTCAGACCAGCAATAATCTAACTACCCAACAGGTTTACTGATGTCATACAGCGAAAAGCATATTTCATAATCAAATGTTGGCAAATAATTGAGTGTGACCTTGAAAAGTAAAGCAAATTGACTCGCTATGGGGTCATTAGTAATTTTAATTATCAAGAAGAGCAAGACTGGTCGCCGCGTGGAATGTATTTATAATGGAAATAATTATTTTTATTATTTGTTAAATATCGAAAGAAAGTATACATTTATTTCTTGCGCGTTAGTTAAAATTTGATTTAGGTACGAAGATTATTTTCAGCTTATTATTTTATTTTAATAATATTTGTTTCCGTCCTGCATAATAAATTACAAGTATTATGGTTTAGATACCTAGAATTAAATAATATTTTGATATTTTCAAATGACTCTCCTACAAATTATTCTGTCCATCCGTAGATATGTTTTGTGTAAAGTTGTAAACCAAATAAACACATTGATGTCATTGCTCACATAATTCTTTACCTTTGATAATTTCTTTTCTTGTCTAATATTGTACTTTATTTGCGAGAGTATCTGTCCAAATGTCCTATTCTTTTTCAGATTTCGCTCCTTACGGCGCTGGTCTCAATGACCACAGTCGATAGAAATGTTTTGCTTGCACGTCTTCCGCTTTGGGTTAATTCAATTCTAGTTTTCCTCTGAACCTGTCAGTGGGAATTTAGCACGTATTATCTTTTTTGATATATAAGAACTCGTGCAATTTAAGTTAGCAAAATAAATTTTTCTCTTTCGCATTTCAGGTTATTAAATTCTTTCAATAAATACTTTTCCTTTTTGCATATCAGGTTAGATAATTTTCAATGAAATTTTTCATTTTGGTCGTTTCTGGCTATTAATTTTTTTCAATATAAATTTTCCTCTAGGGCGTTTTAGGTAGGCTACTATTGAGTCTTCACGAAAATCAGCCTTACACGTCGAATAGTATTTTTGCGTTATAGCTAGAAATTATAATCTCTTATGAAAGATATATTTGGACTTCATTCTTCTTGTTATTGAGTATTGTTCCCCTATTTTGGCAGGCTTTCTTTTGACTCTCCCTCTTGATAGAGACGAACATGAAATATTACACCTCTATTGTATCCTAGCTCCTCCCTTCAACTCCAGTTCGCTTCGATTCCCTCCATAAGTTTCCATTCTTTGACGTGACTTGGTCATTTATTCGGATGTCACCCTACATAATGCACACCTCTCCTCCATTACGAAGACACATGCCACGCTGTAAAATTCGCTTTTTTATCTCTTATTTGTCCTTTCTTTTGTTTAGAATTCTTAATTCATTACCACCTAGGACGTCGCTAAAGTTCGGTAAAATCTATCTATTTCTATCTATCTATCTATCTATCTATCTATCTATACACACACACACACATATATATATATATATATATATATATATATATATGTGTGTGTGTGTGTGTGCGTGTGTGTGTGTGTGTGTGTGTGTGTGTGTGTGTGTTGTTGTTGTTGAGAAACTTTTATATCTTTGAAAATAGTGGATAAGCTCAAACTACTCTCAGTAGTAGTATCCTTATCCTTTTTATCAGAAGAATAAAAGCTAAACCAAAATTCAAGGACTGTTTAAAGTTAATTTGTGTGTTCACAAATATAACTTTGACTCGGATATGCAATTGGCTAACCCTTGGATAGGTTGTTTTTGTTTAGTACATTAGTGTAGTTTTGATAGAATTTACTGTGTTTATCCAACCTTAATTCTGGTCTGTGAGAGTGTTTGTTTTCCTCTCGTACCTTCACAAACTCTTTAATGGGGAGCTTTAATCCAGGTAAGTTATTGCATTACGCTCCGGTGCTCGACATGATTACAGGGTTAGTAATGTTCTACAGGCTTCGCTTGGTGACAAAATGAAATCAATGATTAGATGTTTAATCTATTACTACTACTACCACCACCACCCATATTATGCCATCCCCATCCTACAACTATGGATGAGTCATTCAGTTTTTAAATCCAATATTGAGCTCATTTTAATCCACTTTCAATCCCAATGGAAAATGAATAGGGGCGGATCACGGGAAGGGAAAGAGACGGTCTGAATTGGGAGTGCCATATACATGCCATAATTGAAAATGAGTCTGCAAGGAGGGGAAATGCGAGAAGGTCCTTGTGGAGTTGTGTTGTTCGTCCTGCTAATTGACATTAATGTTTGAAGGCTTCCGACCCCGATCAATAGCTTTGGGATTCCAGGCAAAACGGGTAAGGAGGGCGAATATCCCTCTCCCCTCCCTCCCCTCACCTTTACTACCACTGATATTCCTTACCGAACAGACCATTGCTACGCTTGAAGGAAGGCATTTGGCTTTAAAAAGGAAATCAACAAAAGAAATGTTTTTATATGAAGGCTGAGAGAGAGAGAGAGAGAGAGAGAGAGAGAGAGAGAGAGAGAGAGAGAGAGAGAGAGAGAGAGAGAGAGAGAGAGAGCGAATAGTGTTCTCCAACTTACCTCTTAATTAGTGGCTGTGCAGAACTTCAGAACTTGACAATATTTCAAAGTGCTATATTTTCTTACTATTGTAATATACACAGTGCCATAAAGACACCAAACGTTGCACAAACTCATGCTGACTGCGCCCCCTTTTGTACAGTATTTAAATACGCCAGAGATGACACTACGACAAACGCATGAGGTTTAATATTTACAAGGATTTTCGATGTCTTGGAAACTGTTTAGTCCATCCACGGAGACTCCATTTGCTCTTGGATAGAGTAAATTAGATTAAACGTTTAGGGTTTGTATGAGTTTGTCTGACTTACTCTTGAATTCGTTTACCGTGTTATACCCTCACTATATCAGGTGGAAGTCTGTTCCCTATATTTGCTATTTTTTATGTAAAGAAATTACCACATTGAGTGATGTTGCATCTTTTCAATTCCAGTTTGTATCCGTAACCTCTGGACTGATCAAGCTTAAAGAGGTTGTTGTAGTTTGCATTAGTTATTCCTCTAAGAAATTTGAATGTGTCTATTAAATACCCCTTAGTTCGTCGAGTTTTTTTAATCAATTAGGTTCAAACGTCCCATTCTCCATCTATATCTAAATTATCTTAGAGTTGGGACTAGTTTGATGGCCCTAGCTTGTACTGCTTAAAGTCTCTCTATATCCTTCTGAATACTTGGGGCGCAAAATTGGCGTCCGTATTCTACTGTAGATGTGATTTTACTAGTGATGTGTACAGCTGCTTTACAGTGTCTGTTTATTTAGTTGAATTGTCTTTCTGTAACCCATTAGTTTCTTTCCAAATTTTATGCTATATTTGGTGAACTTCAAATCTTTGCTGATAATAATGGCGAGATATTCCTTCTAGTCCACACTTATTATTTCATTACCCAAGAGTGAGTAATCTGTTTGTGGGTTACTATAACCTATGTGCATAACTTTGCATTTCCCACTGTTGAAAGGCATTTGCCGTTCTCACAACTTAATTAGATCCTCTCTTGAGGCTTCTATATGTGAGTTCGCAACATTTATCCCCAGTTTAGAATCGT
This sequence comes from Palaemon carinicauda, assembly GCF_036898095.1. NCBI lineage: Eukaryota > Metazoa > Arthropoda > Malacostraca > Decapoda > Palaemonidae > Palaemon > Palaemon carinicauda. The sequence goes on along the minus strand of NC_090742.1, from coordinate 84,660,634 downwards.
TGGCTAATTTATTTATTCTACCAGTTAATCCAAAATCTGTGTCGTTATTGTAAATCAGAAATAACAATTGGCCAAGGACGGATCCTTGAGGTACTCTGCTTGTAACAACTGCCTACTCTGTGGCTTCTCCATTGATTACCACTCTCTGTTTTCTGTTTGTCGGCCAATCATCGACTAATTCAGCTGGCTCATGAATGATGCCTAGTGCTCTAATATTGACCATTATGTTTTTTATGAGGAACTATGTCAAAATCCCTTTGAAACTTTAGGTATATGAGGTCTATTGGCCTGCCTTTGTCATATATGATAAACCTGTTGTTGAAAAATTCAAACATATTTGTCACACAATCTCTTTTGTCTAAAACTATGTTGTCTGTCTATCAGAAGATTGTTTTTCTCAATATGATCTACTATTGAATCTAATTGATTATAAAATTTTGCAAGGCACTGAAGTTAGACACACATATCTGTAATTGCCAGGTTATTTTGTTCCCGTCATCTAGATTGGACGAACATTGCCGAGTTTCCATCCTTGTGGTGCCTTTCTTTCGTTGGCTGTCTTTCGAAACTTTTGTAAAAGTGTAGGGCCGAAAGAAATGTGTATTTTTCATTTCTATCTTCTTTTTTTATTTACGGCTGACACAGCACTCCAAGAGTGTGCAGGATAGAGGTAGGGGACACAGTGTGAGAAAGGGAGTTTTAACAACCTTTTGATCGGCCTTCTGTGTGTGTGTTCACGAAGCGTCTAATGCTGTGGGAAGTTTACTACTGAAGTGAATGCGACTGGAAGGGTTCTGTCTTTAGGTTTCAACGTTTCCAAGTCCCATTTTCAAAAGTTTTTGATCCCATGAGACGCTGGTAACCATTTACAGATGCGTGGAATATTGAACAATAGGCTATGGTGGGCACTCGGTTATGAGCCATCTAATGCCCAATAAAATATGGGTCGCATCTTGTACCATCCAGCTATGGTGCCCATTTTTGCTAGCTGCTACTTCCATTTAGAATGCAAATGGTGGTGTGACCACACTCATAATCTATATATATATATATATATGTATATATATATATATATATATATATATATATATATATTTGTGTGTATATATATATATATATATATATATGTATATATATATATATATATATATATATATATATATATATATATATATATATATATGCTGACTTATGCTTATATAATGGCATAATTTTTTCTCTCTTCTACAATATAATATTACATTCGTAAATCTTAAACGTAAACAAAAAAATATTCAAGATTTATGGATGTTATATTAAATAGTAGAAAAGAGAGAAATGCATATGTTTTATATATATATATATATATATATATATATATATATATATATATATATATATATATATATATATATGTGTGTGTGTGTGTGTGTGTGTAAATGTATTTATGTAGAGAGAGAGAGAGAGAGAGAGAGAGAGAGAGAGAGAGAGAGAGAGAGAGAGAGAGAGAGAGAGAGAGAGAGAGAGAGAGAGAGAGAGTATTTCTGTGTACTTTGTTTTTTTGTGAGTAATTACACTTAGTGTGGTGTGAAAGTCGCTGAATTGATAGGAAGCGTATAGTTTCACCGTTATAACCTGGAATATGTATGCAAAAATTAACAAAGAAAGGAAATACTAAATCTTTAGGCTTTTGATGCGTGTGAAAGGGATGCATATGGGAATAGATATATGATAGCTGAATTTTTCAAGAACAGAAGTATAATCTTACATTCAAATTAATATAAACGAGCTGGATAAGAAGACAATACAAATGGAATACGAGGAGAAAATTTGATGAATTTTAGGATAGGGCTATAGTAACTGAGGAGAAGGGAATTGATGGGGAATTTAATTCCCTGATTGGTTTAGCATGGAATGTTTGTAGATGTGAGAAGGAAGGAAGAGGGAATAATAAAAGTAAATGATATGATGAGACCAAGGTTTAGTAAAGGAAAACAAGATATTGTTAGTTACAGTTACATTATAGAAGAGAAGATTAGGTATAGACATATAGGAAAGTCAAGAAAAGGTGAAAGAGAAAAGATGGCCAGTGACCAAAAAACTAAGGGTAAACGTTGAATATATGTGTATATATATATATATGTATTTATGGATGTGCTGTATGTATATTCTAGCCCTATTTTTAACGCGAACATATTGGGTTATTATTAAAGCCGTATAACAATTTTTCTTCGCTCGAGTGCTAAACTAGTTCAATGTAATTGTTCAGTGGCTACTTTCCTCTTGGTAAGGGTAGAAGAGACTCTTTAGCTGTGGCAAGTGGCTCTTCTAGGAAAGGGGCACCCCAAAATCAAACCGTTATTCTCTAGTCTTGGATAGTGCCATAGTCTCTGTACCATGGTCTTCCAAGGTTTGGGGTGGAGTTCTCTTGCTTGAGGGTACACTTGAGTACATTATTCAAGCTTGTTTCTCTTCTCTCTTTTTATTTTGAAGTTTTTACAGCTTATATGTAATAGATTTACATTATTGTTGTTATTATTGTTAAACTTCTCTTGTATATTTCCTTATTTCCTTTCCTCAGAGCTATTTTCCCTGTTGGGAAAAATAATAATAATAATAATGATGATGATGAGGATAATGATGATGATGATGATGATCTCGTGTGCGAGTATAGCACTGGAAATAATTCAAGAGAAATGTACCGTAGGCATACACTTTTTGGAACATTTGCATTTTCGAACATTTCATCAAACCTTTCTCTTAAAATTATTAAAAAAAAATGACTGCATCATTATGTTTTCACTTTTTAGCAGTTACGGATGAGGCTGAAACATGAGAGATGAAAGGTCGAAGGTTAATTTACTTTTCCTCACTACCGGAAAGGATCGCGGTGCGCTCACGGAACATCCCTCATAAATAAAGTCGATGTTACACTTACCTCTCTTTTACATGTTCATCATAGTTCATTAACATGTTCATCATTGATCTAGGCATTGAATAGCGTATTTTTTCTAATTTATCTGAAAGTAATGCGTAGAAACGACGAAAAGCATTTTGGTTAAGTTCACCTTGAGCGTGACACTCTTAATTCAATGGTATATACTAATTTAAATGACCAAGGACTCTTCTTCAGTGTTTGGACATGAATTTATCTTGAAGTCAAAGAACACTGTATTTTTTTCGGTAGTATAACATCGATAAATAAGATATGGCCTTTATAAAATTCATAAGCGTCATAATAAATTATCTTATTCATCGATGCTATATTACCGAAAAATACAATATACCGATAGTCATTAGTTTTCAAAACTGATTGAGGTTTTGATGCTATTATTGACTGATATTGCTTTTATCTTTCAAATCTTCCTGAAAATTATATAACTACATTAAGTATTATTATTTGTTTACAATGTTGATTTGTGTTTAGAAGAATGGATTATACCCTCTATATGACAAGGGTTTTTTCTTCATTTGCTGTTGCTTATATCAAGGCTTTATGAAAATATGCTACTTCTCTCTATCTTAAGATCTCTAGATGAAATATTATTAAAGTTATCCTGGAGCGAATAGAAAAGATGGCAACGATTCCGTTGTAAAATAGCATATGTAAGAAAAATATGCTAAAAAAACAAAACTTGAAAACTCTTTTTGTTGAAAAGTCTTTGATCTCAACGTAACGGAAAATGGAAAACTGCGAGGTACTGCCTTTAAAGTTCCTGAAATATTTGTATATTATGTTTTACACGGATCCGGTCTGAAGAAAAAACATTCCATTCATATATATTCAGCAAATCTGAGAGGAGCTTTCTACCGGTTTTAGAAAGTGAAGAGGCGCGACAAACAAAGTTACTCTAAGACTTCCTGTATATATTTATCCCTTCGTAGGATAATTGAATTTGTGTATTAGGGTTTAAAACATTATGGTATTTTATTTAAGTTTTTGAAGTAATATTAATATTGCATATTTAAGGAATGAAATATTTTGTTTATGTATATTGTGAAGTTTATCAAGTAGTATTAAGGTTGCATATATTATAAGCTTACAAAATAACATTAAGGCTGAGGTTTTTCAAACTTATAGGATAATACTGAGGTTGTATATTTCTCAAGCTTATAAAAGTATTGTAGTTATATTTCAATCTAATAAAATAATAAGTTTATAGAGTTTTGAAGCTTAATAAATAGCATTTGAGGTTGTGTACTTTTTAAGCTTATAAAAGTATTGAAGTTATATAATGTTCTAGCTTATAGAATAGTATTGAGATTGTATATTCTATAAGCTTATAAGATACCCTGAAACGGATAATTTATAACCTTGGTCATAATGAGAAAGGAGACTTAATACAAAGGGAAAAAGCGGGACCAACATCTGAGAAAGTTAATGATAATAACAATAATAATAATAATAATAATAATAATAATAATAATAATAATAATAATAATAATAAACCTTCATTTAGAAAGTCAAATAATTAATTGATTGGTTTACATTAATCTTAGAACGTATGCTAATCAGGAAATATAAGAAGATGGGGTCAGATATATAAAATCTTTCATTTTGCGTAATGTTGTCTGTTTGTCATTGTAATTTTTATTGATTGCTTCATACAGGTATATTATTGAATGAAATTTTTCTATCATCCTTTTGAAAAATTTGAACGCTTTACTTTTAATTTGTGGTCTGTGATGTTTCCTCATCTTTTCCGATAACTTTCTCTCTCTCTCTCTCTCTCTCTCTCTCTCTCTCTCTCTCTCTCTCTCTCTCTCTCTCTCTCATATAAAGTGACTTATTTACCCTCTTGAGCGAACCTGACTTTGTACTGATGTAAGAAAATACCTTAACTTCCATCCATCCAGGTAAATTAAGAATTCCATTTCATAGATGTAAGCAAATCAGTTATGTTTTCAACATCATAAAAAAGCTCATGAATTTTTTTCTCCTTTTTATCAGGTGGCAAATCCCGCGAGGGATGTCCCATTCTCACCTTTCCTGATCGGGGCAACTTTGCCCAGCTGGGAGACGAAGAGTACCGCAAGCTTATCATCTACCTCACCTCTGTACCCTCGTAAGTGAATCTTTGTTTTTTGTTTTTGTTTTTAAATCATTGATACAAATGATGGCAGTAAGATTTGTAGAATCTCTTTGCTAGATAATCGAATTTAAAGCAATGGGTTTCTCAGAAGTTTTTTGCTAATGTTTTTCTTTTTTTTTTTATCATTTTAAATGAAAAATTTAGCTAAGACATTTGAGCTTGAAAAAATGAGAATTTTTCGCTCTCTATTATTACACAAATAATTGATAAATTAAGATCTGATAATGGAATGTCTGATGCATCTGTTAAGACTAAGAAACATGAATTTTATTTCTTTATATATGAAGTCCAAGTACACTAACGCTTCTAATATGCGTCATCGGTTGCACACATGAATCAGAAGGTATTAATATAAGGTGCACGTTAATCGTGTGCGTCTTCATTTTGCCCAATCCATTTTGCTATCCCTGCTTTATTGGAATTAGGTCCTCAGTATGACCCACTATTGCTTGTATAAGACGAGACTGCTCAGGTGTGTTGCAAGCATCCGTTGGGTTATGTATTTTACGAAACATTTCTTATACGAGCTTTTACTCAGTTATGAGTTTTCATAAGAGTTTTTATGAAAATGTCTACATTTCTTTCTGCATTCATGGAAATGACAGTCAAGTTTTTGCAATATCTCTAATATTACTTTGTAATAATGAACGTGTATATCTTCTTGATCATAGATATGATACTTCTTAACTACAGTATGTACCTCAGTCACTCGCATTTACATTGAATATTGGGAAACGTTCCGCATATAGTTCACATAGGGAAATAATTGAAAAATTAGCTCAGTTGTATTATTGCGGTAAAAGAACCAGATGCAATTGGAGCTTTTACTATATTTTAGATTGACACGACGTTGTTCATTTGTACTAAAACATAGGCCACACCCCTCCCATGGATTAATTGTCGTGTTTCCATGCAGAAAATTGCCTACCATTATAATAAGCCCTGTCTGAAAACGAGACAAATTTATCATAGGTAGTGAACGTTACCAGTTTATTGCCGGGAAATGAAATCATTGTAAGTGTAATGGATGGGGAGAAAACAAAAAAGGCACCAAAAACATTGTCAGTATTTATACATTTGTATATTTATTTGATTATTTAGGTTTTATTTATGTTTTTATTCATATGTTTCCTGTAAAGGAGCATACAAAGGCTGTCAATTTATTTCATATTTGTTTATATAAAGTTCATAGGAAGGCCAAGCATAAAAACGATATCTGGATATTTATTGTTGTATCTACTGTATATATTTATTGCACCTTACAAAAGGGAGTCTCACAATATTGTGACTACTAGGATTTCTTAAAGTTGTTTGCATCTTTGTTCGTGCACACAAAGCTCACGATAGAGGTCCGTATTTCATTCATAAAGACGAATTGATCCGTTTCACAGGCTTCAGGACGCAGACATGGGCTTTGTCCTGGTTATCGACAGACGGAATGACAAATGGAACTCTGTTAAGACCGTCCTGCTCAAGATCTCCGTAAGTTTTGAACTTTGGTTCTTTGTGCTCACTGATGCAATTTTTAAGTACTTATTATCTATGTATGCAATAAGAATCATTTATTTATTTTGTTGTGTCTTCAATTTGATTTTCAACCATCTTTTACTATTTGTTTCATAGCTTCCTTTTACCCCTAAGCTTGTTTTTATCTCAAAGCACTCCTTTGGTTCTAAGCTTTTCTTTAGTTTCAAAGTTTTCCTTTTCTTCTAAGTTTCTGCTTTGTTTCAAACCTTGATTTTGATGTCAAAGTTGCCCTTTATTTGTAAACCTCCGTGTTCATCTTGTTTTCAAGCATTCAACGTTCGAGCTGTTGGTTTGACAAGTGCTCGATCATCTGTTGCCGTCCCCCTCTCTTTTATTAGGAAAACGTTTCACAAATAATACTGCATGATCGAAGCAAAGGTCTAGTTTTCATGACCTTCATTGTTTCCCTATTCTTACAGAACAAAAACCGTGATTTCTCATTACAATACTTGGTTAGAATCCTTTTTCTTCACAGCGCACAAATTGTTTCATATTCATTGTTAGGGCCTCAATTAGAGGCGTAATTTGTAGATTTAACGTAACAGTATAATTGTGGAATTAAATCTATGGTCAGTTTTTTCTATATCATTCTTTTCATGACATATTAAAACGTCACTCGCCCTTCATTTTATATTGTCATAGTAGGAACTCGGGCAAATATTACGCACTTGGCATAATCCGTTTACTTGGCCTTTTTATATAATTATACCCTCATTTTTATAGGTATAATGAGAAATTGTAAAATCCCTCTTTTTGAATATATATATATATATATATATATATATATATATATATGTATATATATATATATATACATATATATATATATATATATATATATACACACACATATATATATATATATATATATATATATATATATATATATATATATACACACACACACACATATATATATATATATATATATATATATATATATATATATACAGTATATATAAATCATGGGTTATGAAGTGACCTGGGTGTCCCCAACAGTATAGCTACCTCCTCACCGCACTTCCTTCAATCGATATCGCTTGTGGTCTGCCTGCATCTTCAATTTCACTTCGTTTACATCACTTGTGACACTTCGTGGCCCCTTATGCTGTCCGCCATATTGTATCATCGTCACTTCAGTTTATTAAGTTATTAATTATTATTAGCGGGCAATTGGAGATTGGTACAGTTCTCTCGTTTCCTGGATCAGATCTGCATTTATACTGTATCCAGGCTTCATCAATATAAGCTAATGTCTTTTCATTTAAATGGGAAGACTGGAAAGATTGTATACATGCCATCAATATTTCCCAGTCCTTTTTCATATTGCATTTAATAACCAAACTTTTTTAATATAACTTAAAATTACTTGGAGTCAATGTATTCCGAGGACTTTCCCTTAGGGTAGCATATCCCTATTTGCAGTTCAATTATGAGATTCATTTGCTTGTTATTCGTAGCTTTTATTTCCTTATAGAGCTAATTCTTATTCTTTCTAAGTTATCCCCTTTCCCCTTTCTAATGTTCCTTCCCTGTTTCTCCCTTATTTATTTTACTGTATTCTTTTGTCTTGCAATTTCTCAGCCACAAATAATCTCTTATTTGAGCTTTTATTATTTGTAGATATAAGATTTAATCTCCGTCTTCCTTCCATATTGCTTTTTAAAATTTCTTTTACTTATATCTGATGATTTTTATATATGAATAATATTTTATAATTACAAAAAAGTGATTTAATCATTACCTTCATTATACGAATAAACCCCCTTTTTTATCCACATATTCAATTGTTTTTTTTTTTTTTTTTCCAATATTACATGACGGTGACGCTATCGTTTACCTGTTTTGTATTATCCTTTTAGGGCTTCTTCCCGGGCCTTATCACGGTCGCCTATGTGCTGAGACCAGCTGGGTTTCTCCAGAAAGCCATCTCTGAGGTATCCAATAAAATCTTCAGGGACGAGTTCAAGTTTCGGGTAAGTTGAATTTCTCTAGAGTTTTTTACGTTTTTGTGAGGCAAATTATTCAACTTCCTTATCGTGTAAGTCTTAAACATATATGTTGTTTTTGGTCTTAAATATATGTATATATATATATATATATATATATATATATATATATATATATATATATATATATATATATATATATATATTTTTTTTTTGAGCTTACGTACGTTTTTGAGGGGTCTTTTCACTTTTATATCGCACGTGTCTTATTTGTATTTGCTGAGGAATGTCTCATCCATTTCCCATGTCTTGAAGATTATATATGTGAGAAAATTAATCAAGTTACGCATTTGCCTGAGTCTTGTATGTTTGTTTTTGAGTAAAGCTCTTTTCGTAAGACTATTTAATATTTTAAGTAAAGTGAATAAGTTGCTTATCTCTTGAGGCTTTGAAAAATTTACCACCTTCATATGTAGCTTACAGGAGTTTGTAGTGAAGCGTCTATTAGACCGTATTTGATTAAATTTTTACTTGGTCAAATGCTGTGATCACAGAGCAGTAAACTGGTTTTTTAGCAGAAAATTTACGTTGACTTTTTTTAATTACATTTTCTCATTGGTATTTCTTTTTAGATGATTTCCTATTACTCCTTACGAACGTTGATTCCTAAATGGAATGGAAGAATTGTCACTAGATCTATTTGAACTGAATTATGGCATTGAATTTAATTTTATTTTCCAACTTTGCTATCATTGTGATTTTAGTATGGTATGCACGTATTTTAGATAAGGTAAATATTTAAAAGTATTGATAAATGTATGCAAACAGTAACTTATGTTGAATGAGAGAGGAGTAATGTTATTGAACATGTGTTAACTAAGCATTCTGTCGTCTTGTCTTGAATATTCAAAATTTCACTGAACCAAAAGCGTAAGGCCATTGATAAGTAATCAATGAAATTGGGACAACCACTTTGATAAACCTGATTTTTAAAAAATTATGCTTTAGGATTTGTGTGCTTGTAAAGAAAGCTTATCTATTATTATTATTGGAGCTATTCATTTGATTTGTATGATGAGACTTTGTTGTTTGTCAGCAGAAATTCGCGTTTCTTAACTTGTTCAGGGACTTCGAAATAATACGTCTTTAATTTCTTCTTGAAAACTTGCCAAGTCTTTCATTCTGTCGACAGCGTCTTAACTTTTGTAATAACTTTGAATGATAAATCGAAAACTTTCTGGCTTCAGTTCTGAATGTTTTATTGTCCCCTAGAATTAATAGAATTCACTTATTATGTCGCCATCAGGTCGTGGTGTGCAACTGTGTTGGTGACCTGCACGAATACATCGACAGGAACCAACTGACGGAGGACCTGGACGGATGCATCCCGTACAACCATGACGAATGGATAGAACAGAGAGTGGTAGGTACCTATTGGCTGCAGTAGAACATCTTAGGTGGTACTATTTCGTCATCCTTTTAGCTTCTTACCTGTTTGTGATGAAAGAGCGAGTGGCTTAGTATCAGGAATAACGCCATCAAATTAAAAAAACAAAATAAGTCCTTTTTTTTAATTATCTGAAAACCGCTAATGCTGCCATTTAATGTGATCATCTGCAATAGTCGTATTTACTGAATGATCAATTAGATAAGCATTGTCAGTAATTTTTTGAGCAATGGCGATCTTCCGAAGTTTTGCGACTCGAATCTTTTATTCACTGTTTGATGTTACAGCGCGGTAAGTTATGTTTCTTTGTATTCTTACAAAATATAAATTCCTGACGGATGGCCTATATACGAAAAGCCGCCTTTTAAAAAAAACTATTAGGTGTATTTCTAAAGCATAGTTTTAACTTAAAATTAAATTTATCGTTGTCCTTTAGTGAGAAATAAGGCATTGTTATTGCTTATTATAGCGTTTGAAAATATTTGAATAAAGTTCATTATTTCCAATATATAATATACAGTGTGTTAATTTCATTCGTAATGCTTGCATATCTCACGAATAGGACGAACGATTTTAGCGTTAGTAACGCAAAGGTCTTGCATAATGATTGCATGCTTTTTTTATAATATGAAATCTACCAATTCCTACAGTTCATCAATTCTTGATTACTTCAGAGGCGTAAGACTGGGATTGGATCCACATCGTAGCAGTATTATCAGTAGATGATGCTGGCCTTATGCAAGCATGGGGTCTTGCTCGGTGAGCAGCCCTTATAAGACATCAAAAGCATGTCCTGGGGCTTCGCCACACCAATGTCGAAAATATTCAATTGCATATTTATTGTAATGTTAATTTTTTACTACCATTTGCTTCCTTGAGAAAAGGTCGGACTTTATTACATTTTACGGATTTTCTTTCCGTCTAGTTGGTGTGGCGAGGGCTTTGAATAATTACCACGTTACGAAAGTGGCTTTGTTTTCTTTACATTTTATTTGTTTATATAATCTTTACTGGAAGTAGCCATTTAGCCAATAATATTTGTAATGTGTTTGTTTGAGTACGTGATGTTATGTATGCCTGTATGATAATCGTTTCAGTCCTCGCTGGTTCTCGGTGATCAGTTCAGTGGATTTCTTCGAACAAAAATCTACTATATGTGAAGTACTATTGTTTTTGTTTGGTTTCCGATGGTTTTTTGTTTGTTGATCTAACTGGTGAATAAAACTGATTTAATGGCTTTGAATACTAAGTCTCTCTCTCTCTCTCTCTCTCTCTCTCTCTCTCTCTCTCTCTCTCTCTCTCTCTCTCTCTCGTATAGTGGAAGAGTTTTGATATTAATTTCTTTTGCAGAATAATGTACTAGTATAAATGTGTATACATCTTAATTTACATACTGTATAGAGATGTATATATAATCTGTATATAATAATATATACATATATGTTTGTGTTTATATACCCATGTATATAGGCACATACGTTTACAGTATTTTTTTCGTAAGATTTTATATATACAGTAAATTATAAGCGCATAAAATTATTCATGGTTGTATTTGTATGAAAATCCATGTGTATTTGCGTACAGGAGGATTTTTATTTCATCTGTGAGTGCATATTAATGTAAATGCGAGCATAATATTCGGAGTCAGAGAAGTGTTTATTGAGAATTTAAATTGAAAAATATTAATTTATTGAGAATTTACATTGAAAAATATTCCTTTTATTGGGAATTTATATTTGAAAAATATTCATTCTTAGCTTCCGGTATACTTATAATATTGATAATGATATTAATAATAAAACATGTGATGCTGGTAATTATTTTTATGATTATTATTATTATTTCTATTGAATAGAATTTCCGCTGGTGACAAGATTGTCAGAGCGACGAAAATTACAATTGGATATATTAAATAGTAAACAATGAATACATGCTATTGTAAACAGCAATATGTGTAAGCAACATCAAGTCGGTTATATAACATTGAACGGCATAGTGTGACCTCACAACTGTTGCGATCTTTTGTTTGTGGAAATTTGATGATGATCTGCTATTTTATAAACTTTTTATTGGCCTTGTTATTTGATGAAGCAGTTGCGTGTGCGATTGATTACAGTCGTGGTATGGTAAGATCGAGCATTAGTAGTGATTATCCCTTTTCTTGAAATCTCTCTCTCTCTCTCTCTCTCTCTCTCTCTCTCTCTCTCTCTCTCTCTCTCTCAGCGTGTATTATATGAAATATCCTTTGTGCTTAGTTAATAATAACATAATGATATGCAATAATCAATAGCACATACGTGTAGCATATTTCTGTGAATTTTTGGGAACTTATTACTTCGCACATTAGTTTAAAAGCTTCTTTCTCTATAGCTTGATACTCTAGAGATATCTTTCTTTTTCATAAGTTGTTATGTACGGTATTTGATAAGTAAAAGACAACTGTAATCATAAATAACAAATTTAGCCACCTAGAGCTCCATTTCTGCTAATCTGAGCCCACAACGGCACTCATCGGCCAAGTTGCTTATATTAGGAGAATTTTCTTGTCTAAAAGTAAATTTCCAATGAGTAACAAACAAATACTCTCAAAATGTTAAATATAAAAACAAATATTCCCAATATTTCTATTTCAGATATTCTCTCTCTCTCTCTCTCTCTCTCTCTCTCTCTCTCTCTCTCTCTCTCTCTCTCTCTCTCAGAATCAATTAATTTAAGTGGAACAGACTACAGATAATCGACCAGGAAATATGGTGCAATAAAATCGGTACAAGGTGGTGGTCAGTTTCATAGATTAGAAAAGAGTATAAGAGAATCCTTAAAGGACAAAGAAAAGGCCTCCTTGGAAATAAAATGGAAGAGACCGTTTGTGATTGAGGTCACCGATACAGTAATTTTGGTTACAACACTGATGACAAAATCTATATAGGGGAAATGTTTATCGCAAAACTGTTATTATTTTGTTATTGAGAATACTTGTTAATTTTTATCCTTTGAATGGCATGATATTGAGAAGACTGATAGTTTGTCATAATTTTTTTGTTTCAGTTTGGTGTGGATTGTATTTTTGCAAATGTGAATAAGAATTAATTTGTTTTTATTTTACAGATATTTTCCATTTAAAGCTGTGATAGAATCTACATTGATATGTATATCACTAATCTTTTTTTATATTTTTCTACCTGTCTTTGGAATAAGTTGCATTTATTATTGTTGCGATGGGGTTGAATATTTATACAATACGGAAAATTCATATTTTACTTTAGATTTTCTATTTTTAGTTAAATCTCAGATGGCGACCTGTGACCTGCAAAGAAAGATTACCATTCCATTCTGATTACTTCTAATGATACTACTAGAATTAATTCTACTTATTGATAGAATGGGTCACAAAAGAGGAAATGCAGAAATAGTCTTTTCATTCCAATATTTCTCTGTTCATTATAGAATTAGGATTATTGTGATCCTGAATATCTGGATAGAAATCTTGAAGTGTTGCAGTGAT
>NC_090742.1:84634637-84642137 GCF_036898095.1 Palaemon carinicauda | reverse complement strand
AGAAGGCATTCTGCCAAATGACAATATGAGCAATGGGTTTTGAATTTATGTTTACTTATTTTAAGGATTAAAATATGTAAGTTTTTGTCTGTGAGGTCTGATTATTTTTCTTAAAAAAGTGTTTTTTACCTGGCATAGTATATCTCGTATATTTATGCATTGCTGTAGTTTGCCATGGATGATAAAGTCGTTTCAGTCTATCAGTATTTTGATATTTTCTTTTAAGTGGATTTCTTTCCCTCTTTTTCTGGAACTGCTCTGTGGATTGCTGTGTGGGAAAGTCGGTTCTCAACGTTATCCGAGGCATTTGAAAACTCTGCACTCGATGGACAGGCGATAAAAGGATCCCGTTGCAAGGATTTCTGGCTGCAGCAATTCTACCCTCTCTTGAGGGGAGAGAGAGAGAGAGAGAGAGAGAGAGAGAGAGAGAGAGAGAGAGAGATAATATAAAAAAAAAAACTCGTGGCGTACTTTTAGGTTTTGTATTTTTGGTTCCTTTTACTGCTGTTTGAAATGTATTGTGGTTTTGGTGTGACCTTTTGGGTACTGGTCGAAAATTTAGGTCGGACTTAAAACTTTTCGAAATATCAAAAGAAATACAAACCGGGGACACACCTGCCAGTTTTCGGTTATCGGAAAACGAGATCCTCCTGTTTTAGTTGCGGGCGGCTATCTGCTAAAAAGAAAACACTTATTTTCGCTCTTGCTATCTAAATTTAACTTAGTTTATAATCAATTAGTCTTTAAAGTAATATTTCACACACTTTGCATAATTTTAATTTTACTTTATCAACGTAAATTATCTGAACCTTCTTCACATTTTATTTAATGCGCTGCAATGAACACAATTTGCTAGACGCTTATTTTACGCACTTAAACCTATGTTTTTGTTGTGTTTACAAGTTTGAATTTCAAGCAGAGTGAATTCTCTTCATTTGAACTTATGCTTCCCATTACAGGGTCTCATTACTATAGAATTCATTATGTGAAAATAGTATTAAAGCTGCCAGGGTACCATGGCATAGCTATTAGATTAGAAATCTCTCTCTCTCTCTCTCTCTCTCTCTCTCTCTCTCTCTCTCTCTCTCTCTCAAATAGAAACGGAATTAATTCAATATTGGTGAAAGTTCCCGTATGAAAGAAGGATGTCAGGAGAAATAGAAATTATGGGCAACGTATGTGTGAGTGTGTATATATATATATATATATATATATATATATATATATATATGATATATATATATATATATATATGTATATATTATATATATATATATATATATATACTGTATATATTATATATATATAGGTAGTATATATTTTAGTTATATTAGTGACAAATTTGTATGAATTATCGTTTACTAATGGACCGTGAGGTTATATATGAGATTAGAAGTATTATACTATTTGCCTTGTGGCTTATGAAATCTGTTTAAGGATCATTAGAATAAATTCTTGTCTAAGCGTACAATATTTTTTTTCTTTTTTTTTTTTTTTACTGAGAATTTGCTGCAGTTTTGCAATAATTTTGATTGCCTCATAAATTAATTTTGGGGTTATTTTTCCAGCGAGATCGTTGATGTCGTAATAAGGATTCTATAGATACGAAATTTTACCTTTAAAATTGTGAAACTGTTTAAAATGAAAGAATGAAAAATTATTTTCGACTAAACTCATTCTATACTTATTTTTCTATTTGGCTGGTTTCAGTTGATATAGGACTACTCGGCCCGGTATGACGAAAATTTTATACTTTTTTTTTATTTCATTCAACAATTCTGCAAGGTATCAAGTATTATTTTCTTGTAAACGTATCTGCTTAATAAAAATTTGAAATGTCTTCGTATATATACCGTGAATTTTACTTTTGAGTTTGTAAAGCATGTAACTAAATATAATCTTGATTAACGTGATAAGATAAATACTAACGGAAGACTCTTTAATCATTGTAAATTTATGTGTAACATTTCTTATAATACTCAATTCTAGTACAGAAAATATATGCATCAACCATTTACCTGTTGGTTGACCCTTCATCTGAACCTTACCACACTAGATTATGGCTCAATGTATTCCAGTTGACGTTCTCATCCATGTTTTCTTTTTGGTGAAGCCTTTGCATAAACAATTTATGTAGAAATAAGGGTAATTTATAGGTATTTTTGGGGCTGCCTACCTCCCCCGGCGATATCTCATCGAATGTACAGTAGTTGTTTCACGTTAATTTACTGGCTGTGGTGTCCTGAGTAGTAACGTCCCGGACTGGTGATCGCCAGACTGGGGTTCGAGTCCCGCTTAAAATCGTTCATTTCTTTGGTCCCTGCAATCTCACCATCCTTGTGAGCTAATGATTGGGTGTTTGAGGGAACCTATAAGGGTATCTGCTGAGTCATCAGCAGCCATTGCCTGGCCCTCCTTGGTCCTAGCTTGTGTGGAGAGGGGGCTTAGGCCCTGTTCATATGTATATATGGTCAGTCTCTAGGGCATTGTCCTGTTTTCTAGGGCAGTGTCACTGCCCCTTGCCTCTGCCATTCATGAACGGGCTTTAAACCTTGAAGTGATGACCGTATGCACATCGTTTGCTAACCTTTGTTTTCCCATAGCTTCGGTAATCAATGACCTGTCACTGTTTTGGGTTTGTTTGCTTAATCTGAGGATAAGCACAAAGTTCACTTCAATCTTTTTTTCAATTTCATATGAATTTTATTTGTTCAGAATTTTTGACAATTTTATTATTTATTTTTGTCCATTGTCGTTTCATTTACATATGCTATCGATTTTCACATTAACTGTGTCCTTGTCTGTGTTGTAAACTATTAAAGCCTTCGATCTCCAAAAGTGTAAGAATAAGTGATCTTGGTACATTTAGTTATTTTTCTGGTATACTTTTCTACATTATGGGTTTTTCGTATTATAATAATAATAATAATAATAATAATAATGATAATAATAATAATAATAATAATAATATTGCTCATAATAATGATTATAACAATAATGGAATTAATGTGAATAAAATATTGACTTATGTTTTATTATTATTATTATTATTATTGTTATTATTATTATTGCGGTTAATTTTAAGGAAGCTACTCCCAACAAACGCCATTACTTTGTCGCTGATGTATAAGTTATTGCCGTTGCCTGACAAAGTCTTGACCTTGACTTAACCGTATTCAACACGACTCGTGCCATACAAAAGGACCCCCCTCTCTCTCTCTCTCTCTCTCTCTCTCTCTCTCTCTCTCTCTCTCTCTCATTACCTTGTAAATATTTTTATGAACAGAGGCCGAGGGACTGAAAATCTGGTGCCTTTACGGAACACGTATGTTTTTTATAATGATTGTTATATGACTTAATTGTTATAACTTACGTAATTTAACACATATTCTCTCTTAAATGGTTTATGAAAAATAGTCATAAATATAATTTATATAAATAGCCCCAGAAGGAGGAACTCGGAACCTTTCAAAAATCTAAAATCAATATTTCTGTCTTCACCTCAGAAAAGAAGAGATGATGATGCATTGTTTTGTGGTTGTAGATGGAAGGTGGAATTTATAAGTTAAGAATACAATTTTTATTATTCATTCTGCGAGTTTTACACACACGCACACGCGCGCACACACTCACACGCACACACACTCATTGGGCAGCAGCCTATCACTAATATGTCTTAACTCATGTAAGATATAACGATATACAAAATCTCTAGCATTTTGAGTGATCTTTTGAATTTGAGTTTGTCACAATTGTATAATAGTGTTAAGCCTACTGTTCTTTTGAATGAGAATCTAGGCTACATAATTGGTAGGCGTATCCCTTCTCGTGTGCTGAAATACCGAGTTAAAGATAGTCTGGTTCAATGATGGTTCTACTTTGAGAAGCAGGAGGCCTATCGTCTTTGAAGGATTAATAGATCATATTTGACTGGGAATAACCATACTTCGCTAAGAGCTGTTGCTCAGAGAGTTTAAACTTCAACTGAAAAGGAATATATTTCAACCATAAAAGAAACCCTATCTGGTAAAACAGGCACAAAAGTTCCTAAATTACTCAAACCAGATGGCTCTGTCACTCGCTGTCCGAAGAGAAAAGCAACCCTTTTGGTAGATATGTTTGACAGTAAAGAGATTATTGAGAAACTTAATCTTCCTCATTCCATTTTTTCTTAGCCTACACTAGATCAACTATTTTACCTTTTTTTATAAGGACTCCTGATTTCTTAGCTCATAAATTGTTTGTTATTTTCAGCACGGTAGCAAGAAGTTCTTATATTACTTTTTGGAGAATTGATAATTTTATTTCATCAAAAAACTGTATTTGTGGTAGCTCTAGCCCATTTTATCACCGCCCAATAATTTTCTTAAATTCCACATTATTTAAAGTTTTTGAACGTCTTTTGGCAAAACGTCTAAATATTGAAAATAATCATCTGTTCGCTAATTTGTAATTTGGCCTTCGTAAAGGCCTTAGAGCATGTAATGCCTTTCTTACAATCAATGCTGTACATAAATCCTATTAAGTTCGTATGATTGGCCTTGATTTTAGTGATGCCTTTGTGGCTTTGACCATGGTAATCAAGAAGCCCTTTTTCAAACTCAAACAGTTGGGGGTAGTTGGGTCTTTTCCTAGCATCATTATTGATTTTTTTAATATTATGTTGCAAGGGTTGGTGTTGATCGGCACCATGGTGAGTAAAGGAATGTGATTTCTGGTGTTCTTCAGGCTAGTGTTCTTGACCCATTACTTTTCATATTACAGTATATACACATATGGTTTGGCTTAGAAAATCAGCTTGTTACATCATGCAGATGGTGCTACTCTCTGTGCATCAATTACGTCCTGAATGTAGATCTGGGATTGCAGAATCCCTTAATAGAGATCTAGATAAAACTAGTGCATGGTGCGAATTATGGGGCATGAAGTTGAATCCTAACAAATCATAAAGTATGAATGTAAGTCAGTCGAGGACAGTGACTCCTCAACATTCAGATCTCGGCATTGAATTTTAGTTATGATTCTTGATAACAAATTCATTTTTGATTAACACATTCGGTCTGTTTTTTCTTCAATGACACAAAAAAATTGTCTTATTGAGAAAGTTTTTTAAGATTTCTGGTGATCAATCTATTCTGAAGAAGTGTTTTAATTCTTTCATTTGACCTTGTTTCGAGTCGATCAATTAGTTCTTTATGCGCATTGCATAAGATTTTTCATAACTCTGACAATTCTTTGCATTCAGATCTTCCCATCCTGTGCGTAGTATTAGGTATTCAGTTAATTCTAACAGTTATGCTTTATCCCTTGTAAGGTTCAATACTACACAGTATTCTAGAAGATTTATTACAGCTATGAACAGATTGTGGAGCATCTTCCTAATCAGGTAGTTGAATCGGAGAAACTTCATTAGTTCAAACTCGCAACAAATCTTTTGTGCTGAACAGGCATAAGTCTCTCTTTATAGTTTATATATGGCAGATTTATTTCAACGTTGTCAATGGTCTTAAAATATTCGATATTAATCATTCATTACTTTTCATGTAGCTAATTATTTCATTTTTTTCCTCATTGGGTTATTTTTTCCTGTTGGAGCCCTTGTGCTTATACCATCCTGCTTTTCCAACTAGACTTGTAGCTTGGCTACTACTACAAATATTTTTTAGGTATATATACTATATACATATATTTAATTATATGTGTATCTATATGTGTGTATGTATGCATACGTTTGCGACATACCTATGAATATTTTTTTATCTTCATATAGACTATAGTCTTTCTGCCGAATAACAGTGCGTACTACTCTTCAAGAATATTACGTGAATTGACTGGATATGGAATTCCTACGGATATTCATAGGCATCACTCCTCTCCACACAAGGGCAGATATTTTTCACCTTCTCTCAAGAGAGATGAATATATTAGACTTCCTTTTATCTGTGGGATAGGAAAAATTGGGGGGTTCTTTTTTATGGCTTATTACTCTGAAAATGGGATTCCCTCCGGTGAACTTCTATCACGTGTACGTTTCCATCGTGTCACTGTGGCACAAGTTTTATGGCCTCTATAAAAGGGAGATGATGGGTGTCGCGATTTTGGCACTAGTTTCCACTGAGCCCTGTAGCGGGAATGCTGGTGCGGGATTATTTTGGTAACGGCTCTATAGAATAGTGAGAAATTTGGAATTATAAGGACGACTGTGAATAATAATAAAAGAACTATATCTAACATTTTTATGCAATATGATATACAGTACTGAAATAATTTGCGTAAGCAAAAGCAGTAAGATAAAAAGAAATAAAGATATGTATTAAATGAGAATGGTACTGGATGAAAATGAAGTGACCCCAAGAATATTTACAAGATTATTTTGTAGAATGTGGCATATAGAGACAAAATCTGATGAATGTAAGTTAGCAGTGCTGGCAAAAAAAATAAAGGAGATCTGACAGATTGCAATAATTAAAGAAGCATCACACTTACGTCAGTCGCAATGAAAATATATAGTATGCTTATTCTAAAGAGATTAAGTGAGAAAGATTGATGAAAAGCTTAGTGATGCAAGCAGGATTTCGATAAAGTAGAAGTTGTACTGACCAATTTTTTATTTTGACACTAATATTTTACAGCAATGGGTAGAATGTAGAAATCCACTTTTGATGACATTTGTCGATTATGAAAAAAACCTTTTGATAGTGTGCACCGACCAATTTTGTGAAGAATCCTGCGTTATTATGGAATTACTCTTAAAGATTTGAATTTGATTAAGTCTGTTCATGAGCATAGCCAGTGCAAAGTTAATGTTAGTGGAGTTCTATCAAATGAGTTTCCGGTGAACAGTGAAGAACAACATGGAAATGTGTTGTCACCTATGTTGTTATCTTTGTCACAGATTTTGTAATACGTAGAACAGTTGGAGATGATGGAGAAGGATTGGACTGGATTGGTGTTAGAAAATTAGCTGACCTAGAGTATGCTGATGATGCTGTCCTTATTAGCAGAACACCATAGGATTTGCAATGCTTGCTTACCAGAATGCATGAAATGTCACATGAAGTTGGACTCAAGATAAATAGAAGAAATACAGATGATGAGAACGGAATATGTAATGGAAGAGGAAATATCATTGAAAGGATAAAGGATTAATGAGGTAGAATAATTTAGATGTTAAGGAACTATGATCTCCATAACATGGTCTTTAGAATAAGAGTTTAGTGAAAGATTGGAAAAAGCAAATTAGGCAATGGTTAGGTTCAGTAAAATTTGGAAATCAAACCGCCTGAAATTACATCTTAAAATAAGGCTATATATCAGTTTAGTGAGATTGTATTACTGTATAGACATTAGTCATGGTATGGAAATGAAACAATATCCAAGAGATTTAGTAGATTTGAGAACAAAGCCGTCAGAAGAATATTGGGAGTTGAATGGCAGTGCAGGATTAGAAATAAAGCTATGAGGTATTACCTGAGTGCCATATGTGGATGAGATCATGGT
>NC_090742.1:84599637-84632137 GCF_036898095.1 Palaemon carinicauda | reverse complement strand
GAAAAAAAGCCTCAGACATGTTCCTCCACTTGCGTTAGTTTATGGTCTTTCCATGCCAGTGTATACCAGTAAATTTTCTTAGCTCGTCATTCTATTGTCTTCACTTTCTTTTGTTGCTTCGCTTACAATCTCTAAGGTCCCATTCTGTTATTTTTATGTCCACCTGTTATCTTTCATTCTCTTTACATGTCCTGTCCCTGTCAATATCTCTTTCATACATGTTGTTAGAATATCCTCTATTTTAGTTTGCTCTCGTATCTATATTGCTCTATTTCTATAGCTTAGTGTTATTCCCATCATTACCCTTTCCATAGCTCCTCGAGTAGTAACTAGCTTATGTTCTAAGGCTTTAGTAAGGCCCCAGGTTTCTGATGCATAAGTTAAAACTGGTAGGACCATATCATTAAATACTTTGCTTTTCATAGAAAGTGGCATTTACTTTTCATGATCTCATTTGGTTTACCAAAAGCTCTCCATCCCATGCTTATACTTCTTTCATTTTTGGTCTCGTGTCCAAGGGAAACCCTTGCTGTCTGTCCTAAGTACGTATATTCGTTAACAATCTCTAGAGGGTCGTCCTTAACTCTTATTTGTTGTCTGCATTTTAATTGAACATTATCTTACTTTTACCGTATCAATTCTCAGTGCTACATTTTTGCTTTTTCTATTCAAATCTATCATTGTTTGCAATTCCTCCAGTGATTCACTAAACACAACTATGTCATCTGCAAATCTTAAGTTGTCAATGTACTTTCCATTAATATTAATTCCTATATTTTCCCAATCTAAATTCTGAAAAACTTCTAGGCATGCTTTGAATAATGTAGGAGAGATGGGGTTTCTCTGTCTAACTGATATCTGAGTCGGAATTTACTCAGTCTTTTATGTAGTTTTAGGATTACTGTACTTCCTGTATATATATATATATATATATATATATATATATATATATATATATATATATATATATATATATATAAAACTTCAAGTATTATAACATAAGATTCATCTATTCCTTGTCATGGAAGGGCTTTCATTACTGCTGAGATTTTGACATAACCAAAAGCTTTCTCATAGTTTATAAATGCCATACATAGTGGTTTTTCATAGTTTGTTGATTTCTCCATTAGCTAGTTAATTACGTGGATATGATCAGTTGTTGAAAGGCCACTTCTAAAGCCTGCCTACTTTCTTGATTGATTAAAGTCTAGGTTTTTCTATATCATCTTTGTAAATATTTTATATATTACGTAGAGTAAATTTATTGGGCGGTAATTTTTCAGGTCTTTTGTGTCTCCCTTTTTGTGAATTAGTATAATGATAGAGTTTTTCCAAGCTGTAGTTATAGGGCATTCTTGCAAACATTTTGTGTAAAGTTCAGCGAGTTTTACTACCGTGAAATCTCCTCCATCTAAATTTATTATTAAATCAATTGTAAGGCCATCTTCTCCCGCTGCTTTGCCCATTTTTATGCCTTTTAATGCTTTCTTTACTTTACTGGCTCAGATGTTTCATTATTTCTATTGGCAAAATTATTTCTATATCGCTATTATATAGAAATCCTCTGCGATTTTTGTCACCCCGTCTCTTTTGTTGATAATATTTTCCTTTTCATCCTTAAAAGCCCATATCTGTTAGGGCCTGTTCCAAGATTTCTTTTTATTAACATGATGCGTCTTCCTTTCTTTAGCGTTTCCTCAATTTTGGTTTTCTTGTGTATACGAATATCGTGAGTTTTGTTTGTTTATTGTTTTGAATAGTTCAGCTAACTCTGTTGTATCTCTCTTGGATTTTATCCTCATTTCCAATCTTTTCTTTATTAGGTTTTGGGTGTTTTCCGATAGTTTTCTTTTATCTTGTTTAGGAACTTTTCCCCCTATTTCTTGTGCTGAATCCATTATAACTATTTTCTTCTTTATTTTCTTTGATATCCTCATGTAGCTGGGAGTACCTATTTTGTGTTGTTAAACTAAACTCTTCCGGTTTTTCTCTTATTACAGGAGTGTTTATTATATTTCTTAAAGTTATTTATCGGTTAATTTCCTTATATATATATGTATATATATATATATATATATATATATATATATATATATATATATATATATATATATGCATATTTAATGTGTTTGTGTGTGTATATACAGTATATATATATATATATATATATATATATATATATATATATATATATATATATATATATATAATGTATATAAAATGTAGATGTGTACACATAACGTACCTGTATGTTTGTTTATGCATATATTTTATATTTTTATGAAAACCAGAATGCTCCATAACCAGACCTAGATTTCTTCCTTTTCACTCATAGCTAACGTCCCTGCCTAGTACCAAAAAAAATTGTTACTAAAATTTTTAAAGACCTTTGCATAGGCTGGCAGTATTAGGTAATAATAGGTCAGGGAATTCGTAATTGACTTAAAGCGTTTGGTGAAATGTCTCGACCAAAACATCCTTGTAATGAATTTATTGTTCTTTTGTAAATAAAGTTTTATCAATCTATTGTTACTGAAACGTAAGGCTCTCCAGATGAGTTATGTGTTATCAAAATTGGTTACAAAGAGGTCCGATGAATTAGAATAATGAATGGATAGGTGTAGGACGATTTGTGAAATAAAATTTTATCCCTAATATTTCTATTGAAATTTAATTCCTTTGTTAAATTTGGATAGGAATCATAGACGATGGGAAATATTTCTCTGATTCACATTGTAAATGAAGGAATTAAACTCAAACTAATTATATGTAATATATATATATATATATATATATATATATATATATATATATATGTATATATATGTATATAAATTTATATATATATATATAAATTTATATATATATATATATAAATTTATATATATATATATATATAAATTTATATATATATATATATATATATATATATGTATATAAATTTATATATATATATATATATATATATATATATATATATAAATTTATATATATATATATATATATATATGTATGTATATATATATATATAAATTTATATATATATATATATATATATATATATATATATATATATATATATATATATATATATATATATATATATATATATATAAGCTAATGTTTTATATATCATGTACATATGTGTATATATTCGAACATACTGTAGATAGATAGCTCTTCAACATTATGCACCAGTATGCAGTTGAGAGCGGTTCCCACAGAATATCCAAGTCAAGCCAAAGCAGCAGCAATATGCTATTACCCATAGTAGCGAAAATCGGTATGTGCCATTGGGTGTATCCTGTGACATTCGAATTTAATTGCTACGTTCAGTTCCTGCAGATCCATCTTGCAGTTGACTGATTCCTGAGGAGCCAACGTCTCGTAGCGGTATTTTCTCAAGTCGATGCCTCCCATCTCTCTCTCTCTCTCTCTCTCTCTCTCTCTCTCTCTCTCCTCTCTCTCTCTCTCTCTCTCTCTCTCTCTCTCGTGTCAATGTGTTCAACCATGCTACCAAGACTGCGGCTGTGCTAACTACCGTAGTTTCCTAGTGTTACCTTCACCTTCGTTGAAATGAGTTGGATTTGTGTGCTGTCATGGTTTTGGACAATTGTTCTTGTTTTTGTTTTGCCGCCCAGTATTGTCAGTGGTGTTGTCCGTGCAGTTGGGTAGGAATGCACCCAGAAATGGAATTCTGTTGAAAGTGTTGATTTTGAGAAGGGCTGTTATTTAGTTTTCGTTTTTTTTCCTCTTCGTTCGCCCTTTCTGTTTCGCATCAAGACTATTGATCATAGCGAAGTCCCGTGGTGGTGTTGGGGTTCGTGATAGTTGTCCACCTGCTGCTGCTATCTCAGATGGTTTTTCGTCCTTGACATTAGAAATAGCAGCAGTAGCAGTAGTGCGGATGCTCCTGATGAAAGAGGTATTTAGTTATGATCCCGCTGTGTCTACTGCTCACAGCAGCCGGAACGTAAACCGGAGGCTTAATGTTGCATTTCAGTGCCTCATGAAAAAAGTTTTATTGCTCATAAATTGGACGTTGAAATTAATCTCGAAGGAAATACATTTGAGACAAGTGAGATAATTAACACAGTTAAGTCAAGTCTGGTTTTTTTTCCCGAAAGTACGTTTCTTCCGATTATATTCAGTAAGAAATGAAAATGTTTCCTCATTGAAAGATAATTGAATGAAGATGATTAACCCCATATACGAGAGCTTGAGTGAATACAGTGTTTGTGGCGGCGATAATGAGAAGCATAATTCCAACCCTTATTATCAAGACGAAAAAGAAAATGACGCTGTTTTGCATTGTTATCGCCCCCAATCGGTGCCTCCTAATAGCTCTAGGAATGCGTTGTATGACGTTCCTCCTCGACCTGCCAGCTGTATGTATGTGCCCTATGGGGACCCTTCCTCGCAGTCTTTCGAGGAATTTACAAAAAGGCGTAATGTATTAAAGGTAGCTCATTCCAAGGAACATCATAAAAATAAACTCGACCGCGAGAAAAACCACGACCCAATCTATGACGTACCAAGGAGGGTAAATGGGACTTGCTTCTCTAGAAAAACCGGTACCTTAGATAATTCAAGTTTGAAACCGAAAGAACGTGAAGAAGATCAATACTGTTATTTGAAACACTTTTATGAAGGAAAAGGGAGTACTTTGAATATTGATTATGACACATTTAGAAATTCCAGTGAAACGACACCATTCCGTTTATATCCAAAAGAATTATTAAGCACGCACGCTTCTAATTTTTCTGAGAATGATGCCAATGAAAAACCTTATCAAATTACTGATAAAAAATCTGATTGTCGTGATTATCATAGGCCCTCTTTAACTAATGGCCGTGTTGTGAAAAATATCTTAAATAACAGATCCTTTGAAATTAGAAATGATAAGCATTTACTGTTACGTACCCGTAGGTCTTCGCTACACAGTGATTACAAACAGCCGAATGACCTCAGGCGATATACGCTAACACATGTATCTACTTTAAGTAAATACTCGCTACTTAATGACTGCAGCAATAAGGGCCCTGGTTGTGGGATGAAAACTGAAAACTTTTTGAATGGACATTCAGATTCTAGTGGCAGTATATATTCTGAACAACAAAGGAATAAAAATTCACATTTTCTTGATTTCTGGAAAGCTGGTAAGGAGGAGAAGTTGTTCGACAGAGAGCTTAATGCAGCTTTTGGAGAAAAAGCAGCAGAGACTTGTGACAATACCACCTTGAAAAAAGGTATCGCCCATTATTCTGAGCAAAGTCCAAGATGTGCTGCCTGGAATGATTATTATTCCAGATGGAACGATGCAGACTACAGTTTGAGTGATTCAGGAATCAGCTCGGCTCAAGACCAGAGCTTGCTTGATACTGGGATGACCTTAGAACAGCACAGAAGTTTGTCAGAGGGTCCGGTGGTAAACGAATATTTGAATCAGCGTAGCAGACACACCAGATGCAACGCAGGATACAACCCATCCGTTAAATATGGGAGCAATGAGTCACTACAGAACCAAGGGTCTGAGCCTACCTGTATTTGGCCGGCATTAGACAATGCTTCAAGACATAAAGGCTGGAGAGGTGATGTGGATTTAACAAACGGTAATATCACCTGGTCCCAACCGCACTCTGTTCCAAATGGTAGTGTTTTGGCTAAGGAAGACATCGTCTGGAGGCAGAATCCACTCTGGGTAGACGACGATGCTGAACCTGAATCTGCTATTCAGTCTGGTGAGACAGGAGATCATATCTGGGGCTCTGAATTAAATATTGGCGTTGAAAGACTGTTAGTGAGCGTAGGTCTGTGCTTGGGTAATTACTTGAAGAAACGCTACCCACACCATCTCTTCCAATTGCCACCATCCCTTCATGAAGTAAGTTGGTGAAAGTACTCAGCACTGTTCTTATTAAAAAAAAAAAGAAAAAAAATGATGCCATAGAATTTTGTAATATTCATTGGAATCGGTTACGTTGTTTGGTGTAGTCAAAAGGTCAGCGATGAAGTGCCTGACCTTTTAAAATTGAAATAGCATGTTTATATTTTAATTCCAAGTACGAAATAAAGTAGCATATAAAATCAAGAAGTAAAGACTTTTACGTTACTGTGTTATATGTACTGTAGGCTCATTGCATCTAGGGAAAAGAAAGTTTAACAGCGACATACCTATTACCGACAGGACTGACTCATTATTCTCACCCTTGCTATACCATATGCTCAATATTTTTTCTTACATGTTGTATATAAGTTATATTTTATGCCAATAATCAATTGTGTGTATTAATTCATTCTAGTTTGTATGACTTATTTTTATTCCATTTGTTCACATAAGCTGATTTTATAGTTGCGAGTTTAGAAAGTCAATCGTCTTTTTTATATTTTCCAAGGAAATTGCTATTTACGTTAAGTGATAATTGTCATAGATAAATAAGACATCAATGTTTATTATTCATAATATCCGTTTAGTTTATGGGGCACCCTTTAACTCTAATATTTCCATTCAATTGCACGCTAGTCGTAAACCGTGTAAATATGGCATAAGTTTTCTTTCGTTTACGTTAGAATTAATAGGCTCTATTTTTATCGTGTTATTTGTATGAATAATTTTCTTTTGATTCAAACCTAGATGTATTACACGTCTTCCAATTGTATGTGTGTGAATATGCAAGAGGAGGCTCTCTCCGCCAACGAAGTTGAAATTAGGTTATGTTTCGCTTAAAGTCAAGTCTGTCTAAGCGTTTGTGTGATATCTGGAGGAATAGGGAAGTAGAATATGATGAAACTTAGCTAAAACGGCCATTAGGTGATGCTAACACACTTACGAAGCTGAATATGGGGCATCTCATTGGTTTTAGTTCTTCATAGCCATGGCAGGGGAATTCAAAGTGTTCTTGATTTTGTGAATTTTAAGTTACTCTTTGCAGGTTGTTTAAGTGTTAAGTTTTGTTTAGTATTCATCAAGTAATGTGATTGCATTATATTAAGGATTGACGGTTGCATAGAAATATGTTTTATGTTTACTATATTTTTCTTTAAACCACAATTATTCTTTTCCTTCAAGGGTATTTATCATAATTTCCAAACATTTAATTCAAGTATGAAGTAGTCTTTTGAATAAAGTTTGCCGCAGGTTCATTTATAATAAACCTGTACTTGAGCTCAAGCCTACTGTATATAGTATTGCAGTGTGGTCTAACATGGCATATTTTTCGTAATGGCCGCGGAATCTGTGTATGTGTTTTATGATTACAAACAGTATCTTGCTATATGTTGTTCCTCTTTGATGATTATAATCTCTCTCTCTCTCTCTCTCTCTCTCTCTCTCTCTCTCTCTCTCTCTCTCTCTCTCTCTCTCTCTCTCTCTCTCTCTCTCTCTCCTCCAAAATATTGTTTTTTTTTCCTCAGGTTTACCAAATTCATCACCAAGGAGGGGTGGTATGCACTTCCTTCCGGAAGAGTATGTCATCATGGGAATGCAACAACATTGTTGCTCTGCCCCACAGCCAGTAACCTTAATGTCGCTCCTTCCAGTGCTGTGCAATGTATTGTTTTCTCATGCCACCTGAGAGAGATGTGGTAGCGACAGAACCTTGTTTACGATATTCAATATGACTTCTTAACTATACGTTATTTTATAACTCTAGGATTACTCTGAAAAACTTTACAAATGAGACTAACTGCAGACTCTCTCTCTCTCTCTCTCTCTCTCTCTCTCTCTCTCTCTCTCTCTCTCTCTCTCTCTCTCTCTCTCTCTCTCTCTCTCTCTCTCAATAGATAGAATATCGGATTAAGAATTTTTAATGAAAACTATTGTAGAACGTTCTGGTTTTTGGTGAAATAAACATTTTGGCTGAAAATAGTTTTGAACTTATGAGTATAGAACTGTTTTATGGTTCTATATTTTCTATATTAAGGAAATGGAAAACTTGAGATTGATGAAAAACTCAGTGTTTGATCATCTTTATAGTTTTATCCCCCATTTTTATTCGTAATTCCATTTTCTTCATAATGCTGCACTACACTAGTCTCCAATAAATTTGGGCACCCTGGATATGAAAATCATATCACATATTTTCCTCTATGATCTTTGTAAACATTTCTTGATACAAACTACCTGTAGAAAAGTATGCGAGAAACAAATCCATAGTCTTTTCGTTTGTGATTACGTAATCATAACTTATTCGGCAATATATCAAGTAGTGGTTTAGGAAAGATTTTTTTTTTTTTTCAGAGATCGGCTTCTGTTAACAAGAGGTGGTAAAACTTTGTATCATT
Source organism: Palaemon carinicauda (assembly GCF_036898095.1). Taxonomy (NCBI): domain Eukaryota; kingdom Metazoa; phylum Arthropoda; class Malacostraca; order Decapoda; family Palaemonidae; genus Palaemon; species Palaemon carinicauda. The sequence continues at coordinate 84,623,854 of NC_090742.1, read as the reverse complement.
CACATTTACTTTATAGTAGAAGAGAGCCTTTGAGCCTCCATTTGTCATTTTATTGTTGTGGCATTGTGTTATCGTAGCAGACGTAGATGTCTTTTCGTAAACAAGCAAGGCAAAAGCACTGATAAAACTTCCCTACTTTTTGTTATCCCTTAAGACATTTTTTACTTTGTTCATTAATCAATCCTTTTATTTATAATAAAACCAAAATTTGGACTATGTAAGTTAAATTCATAACCAGTGGCCAGACAGGTTTGCTCTGTAATGCGACGTGTTTGGTTTAATATATTTTGATAGTGGTATTTTAATCCTGTGACAAGGTATACTAAATTAGCTGGGATATATTATAGTAAAGTCGTCATTTAAAGGCAGGTGTTTCTTTTTGAGATTCTACAATTGATGTTCAGTGTTCAGAAACACAAAGAAAAAAAATTATTTAATAAAAGGCGTTTATCCCCAGATGAAATAGCAACTGCTAATGCTTGGTGGCTTGAACTTTTTATTTGGGGAAGCATTAAATGTACGTTTTTTTTTTTTTTTTGGCCGTATCTGCATTATTTTGTATTACGAAAGTCAACCATTCTTCTTTATCTACTTCTAGTGTAGAACTGCGTATTTTCCTCAGTATTTCTGAAATTATTTATCTTATCTATTTCCGAGAGAAAGGTCCATATAGACACACATGATATGATTTATTAGAAACTTGCCTTCTCGGGCTATGCACCATAAATAATAAACGAGCATAAGTTTTATTTGGTTATCCCACTCTTTCTTTCTGTAGGTCTTGGTTTATCCCCAAGTGTCTTCTGGCATTATTTCTAAATAGATTGCTTCTACTTAACAAATATTCATCGTTTTACTTTTATGATGATTTAACGTGTATTTATTACCCTTTATTACAACTTATGGATGTTTTAAATTTACTCATTTAACCCAATGGAACATGGCCGTAGAAATGAACAGTATTCATGATTGTTCAGCAGTTGATAAAGGGGGTCGAGTTGCAGGTTTTCATGTCGTGTAGGAGGATTTATTATAAAAGTATTTTTTTACATTGATTAAATTTATTCTCCTTTACAGCTATGCCTTTTTGTTTTTGCATATATTCTATTTTTTTATAATTGATTCTTAGGTCTCATATATATATGTGTATATATATATATATATATATATATATATATATATATATATATATATATATATATATATATATATATATATATATATATATATATATATATATATATATATCATTTTGCAACTGAAAGGTGTAACCCATTTTTCTTTTGTAGCTAAATTAAACTGACTTGGACATTTAGTATTTTGATAGTTAAGTTGGACAAGCTATTTTGAATTAATCGCAATCTGCATGGTTCATGCAGTAGATTCCCCTGGGACTTGTTAAATAAGTATTTATGATCATTTCAAATATTTGATTTTGAAAAATTAATGCTTGGAAAACTGTCCGTATTTCTTTAGTTGTTTTAATCCATTTGCTTCCAGGTTCATTTAATTATGATAACTCCAATGAGATTTCGAATGTTTTTCTTTTTAAATGAAATTTATACTTTATTTTTTTTTTATCAGGTGGTTGCATGTTTGAGCCCTGTATATTTGCAAAGTTTCTGTTTGGAGAAAAAAAAATTGCTCTTAAACTTTTCGAAAAAATTACTTTGAAAAGTAAAGCCATTTCGACTTGCCAAACTGTCTGAATCATAGACCTGGAGAATTTGAGACCTGGTTACTTGGTCATTTCTTATCTTCTCGCTTTCTTTTTATACCGTCAAAGATTTTCTTCTTATATTTACAAAAAAAGTCACGAAATGGGAACTGAAGAACTATGTTAGTGTTGATGTGATGACTGGTCTGAATTTATCTGGATTTTATATTTTGTGTTGTGCTGTGTAGTCACTGTCGTTGGCAATTTTAGGGTGGATTTTGAATACTGTGGTCCATGTTTTTATTGTTAAAATTTTGATTGTTTTAAAACTAGTGGTGGCTGGCGTTTATGAAAATGAAGCGTGTGAATAGAATCTCTTGCTACTAAATTTACAACTTTTTGATTTTCTGAGAATCCATTATCTTGGCATATTACTTTCCTTTTGCATATATTGAAAACATGTATTACAAACTGATAATTATATATATATATTTTTTTTTTTGTTAAAGAATGCTAATATTGATAACTGCACTGCAAAGAGTTAATGAGTAGTGGAAACTTCATATATTTGTTTGGTCAAATCATGGTTTGTCAATTCACACTGATAAGGTATATTTTGCTCTTTCCCCTCCCCTTGCCTTAACAAATTCTGTCCCTGTTAAACCTCCACAACACGTTTAATCAATATTACTTCATTGTTTTTTCATGTCTTTGCTGTGACATTTTCCCCTCTGTTTTTTTTTTTTTCATGTGACGTTGCTTAACCACTTATTCGCTTTCTGCTAAATTTATTATTTTATCGTTTTTATCACGCTTCATTCCTTGATACCATTCAAACCTACCACCATTCTCTTCTGTTACATTTATTTTGTTATCCTGTTTTATCATGCTTCCTTCCCTGTTTCTATCCATACACGAACACCCCCCCCCCCCTCTTGTGCATTTTATTTGGTTGCTTTCTATCTCTTGCTTTGGCTCCACCCATGACTCTCACTTCTTCTCTACTTTTGCACTTCACGAGGCACTCCTGCGTTACGATGCCAAAACTGAAACTTCCTCCACTGCTTCTGCCTCTCGTTACTGTCCCCTCTGCATATCCCCGGCGCATTCTTCCGCTTCCTCGCCCGTCCCCTTACACCTATCCTCACAGAGAGATCGGGAGCGTGGACGGAGGGTTGTGAACAGGAATCCCAGGCGTCTTTTTACCTTCATGGAAGAGACGGCATTGGCCCATGCTCGTACAGTCATGGAGTTGATCGACGATATAGCCTCATCGTACTCGGATGACTTCGTTAGCGGAGACTATATCCTCCAGATCCAGGTGTGTGTGCAGGTCAAACACACCAGCAGCTTTCCCCAGATGATCAAAATTGAAATACAGTATAGAGATATTATTTTTTAAGTGTAATATACATGTTTTTTTTATTCACATCTGTTAAATCTAAAAAAATTTTACTGTCATTTTTAATCTCTCTGTAGGCTCTCATAGTTCAATTTAAATGTAGTATCTCATAGTTCACTATTAATGTGTGAAGTACATTTTGATTGGATATATGTGTCATTTTATGGACTTTGTAATGACGACTTATTTTTGGCTACCCTTTTTTCGACCGGCCGCTTACCTTCGGTGTCCCTCTTTCCATTGTACTGCCCCCAACTGTTTGACCTGCACGACACCAGACGCACAAACTCTCTCTTTCTAAAGTGCTGTCTTGTTCCCACTCTCTGTTGTAAGGGAAAGGACGTTTAGCTATGGCTGATGTTGCATTAACGTAATTCTAGTTGTAGAATTCATAGGAAATTGAAAGATTCATGTTAACTATTTGCAGTAAAGTGTCAAGTAGCAATGTCATCATTTTGATTTACTTTTTTTTATGTTGTACAAAGGCACGTTGTGTTCAAAGCACAAGTTGCTTTTAACACTGATAAGTTATCATTTATCCAGAACCGTATTATTCTGGAAAAAAAATAAGATTGTCCTTTTTTTTTTTTTTGTGCATCAGGAAATTGTACCTGTAATACGTTTTGGCTAAATCTCCATGGAGGTCTCGCTGTGGGGTTGTTCTATGCTATGCGTCCTTTTGAGATCTTATAATAAATCATCTTTTATACAATTCCAGAGCTAAATTGTTGTTGTAGTTTTGAATTTTTTTCTATTGACAGGTATTCAAAAGAATTTATAACAGTAATATCTTATCTTATGTCTTCTAAAGGTATGGTATATAGTCTCACTTCAAAACTGTGCTTCGCCCTGGTTTCTACGACTAAACAACCGAGACTTCATTAAGCTAATGATGACAACAATTCTTTGCTGTTCCATAGATAAATTCCCCATATGACTTGTTTTTAAAAGATCTCTTCTTTTTCTTTTCACTCTGTCTTTCACTGTCTATCGCTCTTGATGTTGCACAACGCATTGCACTCGTATCTTTAAATGTGAATTTCTTTGGTAGCTCTGATCTTGTTGATGTGGCAAATTAGAGTTGTTGGAAAATGGTTTTTGATTATTTTTTTTCTTACTTTCACTGCGAGTAACGCCAATCAAGCTAGTTTTTTGTTAATCGAGTTCAGTCTAATTGTACGTTCTCTTATTGTCAGTACATATATGGAATGTCGGGGGTGAATCTTTTCCTCCCATGGAACCATTATCCATGTAGTATATCAAAAGCAGCCTGGATACTCCTTTGCTGCATCCATTTTTAATAACTCTAAGCCACCAGCCAGCTTGAACTCTCTTCGATGCGTCTTCTGTCTTAAATAAACGTATCTCGGCTTTCTGTCTTCTCTTAAACCTCGGCGTTCCTCTCTTGTCTCTCAAGTGTCTAACGCGGCCCTCTTTACTCTCCTTGACACAGCGTCGCCCCGGCTACCATCGCTTCTACAATGAGCAACTCTTTTCCCGACAGATCCAGCACGCCGTGGCGACTCTCAAGCAGGTACAGTGCCGGCCCCAGGGCTGAGGTGCGAGGGACTGTCCCAGGATCCCCAGGTTACTTTTCCCAGGAGTCCATGGGTCCCCTACCTAATCATCCCCAGGCTGGTGCTTTAACCTTGTAACTCAGACATATTTTCTGGTATTACTACAGAAACAGGTGCTTTTGGAAATGTTTGTTATTCTTTTAAGAGCATAGTGAATTAGATTTTACAAAATTTGCTAGTTGCCCATTTTTATTTAGAATGAGATGTCTGTGCTACAAGCTGAGTACTGTGTCTGTGTCCTCTGTAACCTAGCCTGATTATATCCTGGCAAATTTGTACAATACTGTACAGTAGTCCAATCCATGACTTTCATTGTGGAAGAGTGTAATGTGATCCAGTTTTAGTTTTTATTATTTTTTTTTTATATATGACAATGATTGTCATGGCTACTGGATGCAATATCCCTTTACTTTTTTTTTTAAAGAGGGATGGTGTAGGGCAACCTGGAGGGTTTTTACTGTGGGGGGTCTCTCGCACTTTTTGCCCCTGGGTGCTCCTGCCCCTGTCTGTGCTGAGTTTGATGGTCCCTCACTCCGATATCCTTGGGACCCCGTGGTGACGTCAGAGTACATTATTTTTGTTATTTTTAACCTTTTAATCCTCGTATATTATGATTTGGGGTTCCTTGCAGTAGGGCGTGGGCCCACAGTGCAGTGTGTCCCTGGTATCCGCGCCTGTGATGCCCCAGGTGTGGGCACCACGCCCTTGTGTTCCGTCATCCTCACACCCTCACTCTGGACGACCAGGGCTGCCCATTTATTTCAGTGATATTTTTTTTTCTAATTTTACGACTTTAATTTATTTATCAATGTTCACAGTTTGCATATGTAAAAAAAAAAAAATATTTTTGAGCTATATTATGTAGTAGGTGTCTTGTAAGATGAAGTGTATACATACAGATTTCATGTATATATACACCCAGAATACACAGACATATTGTATGCCAGATGGTACAAGTCAATTGTTTCGGAGACTGCTGTGTTGTCTTGTCAAAGCTTAGTTGCTTTATAGAAGTTTTAGAACCCGTATCCTCAGACTGAATATGAATTTGTCGTGTGTGATTTTGTTTGCTGGCAAATCATAAGAGAATGAACCAATATATTTATTTTATTATCAGGTGGGATGATCTCTAGGGCCTTTTTATACAGTAAGAATACCTGAATGTATTGAAAGAAATTTCACTTCTCCTGCCATTTGAACTGGGCTAGGAAATGTAAGAGTTTGGTTTTCGAAAGTTTGGTGGCATGCTGCTCCTTTTCGTAGCCTCCCAAACCCCAAGATCCTCCACCTCATTTTGGTTTCAGGCAGTGGAAAAGTTCAGCGCCAACACCCAGGAGATCAGTGCCTCCCTTCGAGCCTTTACCCAAAAACTTCAGGAAACTGAATTCCCCAATGATGTCACTTCAACTGAAGAGTTGCTGAATAGTCAAGTAAGTGGGATATTTTTGTCCATTGGTAAATAATAATAAAATAGAGATCTCATTTAACTGGTAATGTATCACAACAAAACTCGAAATGACTGATGTCGTACTAGATGTGTAGCCTACTATACTTTTTGTAATGACCATTTGTTTCTACTCGCAGTACAAACTATCATCATTTAAATGGATTTACTCCATTACTTTTTAGCTACAACCAGAATTAAGGAAATCTTCGGATTTTGCTAACATTGTATGGTTGCTAGCATCCCACTCATACTGGATAGGTGCGACTGGGTCAGCATGACTCGCGTCACTTATCACCTGGTCGCCGCTCCAATTGCATGCTGCTTGACCGCTGTCTATGCTATGTTTCACTGTGTTTTGTGCATTTTCTCTGCTCGGTGCATTTGAGATGAAGTGTTTCATAAGTGTATATGGAAACCTGCCCCAATCTTGGAGGTAGTCCTTGTGGCACCTTCATGAGCCAAGAATATGAACCTAAACAAGTCTCTGTCTCCTTCCACGAGTGTGTTTAACCTGGGAGAGCATATTTTTGTTCCAGATTTTACAGATCAGCCAGTTCTTTCCTCCACAATGCAGGAAATGAACACTACACCGAGAGGTGACAGATTAACCTGTTTCACCAGGTACAAAAGTGGCTGTGTTAGAAGGAGCTTAATATTCTCTTATTCAAACTCACAATGATTCTGACCTTCCTGTAACTCTTAGAGGTTCTAAAGGTAAGCCTTTCCCCACCATTGGAAGCAACCAGCTTCTCTCCTGGGAAGACCACTGCTTCCTTTTTAGATTTTTCAGAAGGACCTCACCAGGAATTACAGACCTGGGATCTTAGTACGAGTGCAACATTAGCTCTACACCCACTGGCTCACAAATGTAAGTATAGTATACTTTTTATATGCATCAGTTGGGGAATATGCAAACAAATTATAAAGTGCCTACTGAAGGCATGCGTCACCAAGTAGACATCAGCTGAACTTTCCACCATCTCATCTCGCAAGTGAGCGACGAGGCCGCCATCTCACAAGTAACGACAACTTGTATTTACGTCACGATAACGAACCTTCCATCCTCTAAGAGACTAACTTATATCGTTCTGGTCCATCTAGAAATTTGAATGGTAGAGTAACTTCTACCATGGTTGTCCCTAGGTCAGTTAAAGTAGCTGCAGGGAGTTTTAAACCTAAGCCTAGACAAGCATAGAGTTTTGACAAAAAACAGGAAGTGAAACCATACCCACCATTTCCTCATGTCAGAGCAACAATGGATTTTCGAAACAATCCACACAAGGGACAGAGGTCAGACTCCTTGCCATATTATTCGGCGAAAAGATACAGACATTCTTGGTGGGATACACCAGATCAATCATTTTCTTCTCAACAGGCTTCTAGCTCAGAGAAGGAGAGGAAACATTTTTAACCTTTGCCCTTATAATATGTCAATGAGTTCACACTCATTTTGACCGGGTCTATTGCTTCATCTCGTTCCTCAGGACTCAGATAAGAAATTAAATATTTTTCAGGCAAAGTGATGAATTTACTTCCTTTTCTGAAACAAGAACCAAGTACTTCTGTCATGAATCAGAGTATTAGAGGCCTCAATCTGACTATGATCATCATCAAGGACTCTCCTGAACAGATGCCTCTGGGATTTCCCCCCTATAGGTTCCAACATCAGGTTCTAGAGAGGCCTCCCACTTTTTTTTAAATTATGATCCTGATTAGGTGTATACAAGGGTTGGGTGAACTGCGAAGTTCTCAACCTTTAAAAAGATGTACTATTGATTTTCCCAGAACTTCTGAGTACACGTTCTAAATTCGATATGTCACTGTGAAATCATGCAAGAGACACTTTAAAACTGTTGAGTAAACAAGAGTGTGCTTCAGCAATCTCATTGAGGTGAAGTACTGTAGATCCTCAAAACTACCTCCGCCTGCATTATCAAGGTAAAGAAAATTTTACGAAAACTCTGGGGCATACCCAAGTCCCCTTCTGATTGACCCAGACGTTGCTAATATGACTCTGGGAACCTCAGTTGTGAAACTTCCCTATCTTTCATCCTATTTTCAGCTCCTGAACTGCAGACTGTTGAAGTTGCGACCATGTCAGCCCTCCAAGCATGCTCCTGGCTCAATCACTGGTTGGGAACCATATCATATTATGTCATTTCAGAGAACTTTAAAGATGTTGAAAATTTGAAGCAGTATTAAGAATTTCTACGTTCAAAGGTGAAAGTCCTGGAGTTTGTTCTTCACCAGACAGCTTCCATATGGGGTATCTGCATCTGTAAGAGGAGATATTTAGTACTTGCCAAGTGTTCTAAACAAATTACTCAGTGGGATAGTCTTTACTTATGAAACTTTAATATTACAGACCATCCTATACTTTTTCCTCTCATAGAAGTAACATCAGTGGTGGAAAAGTGTTAGAAAACCAGCCATTCTTCTTTCTTAAGAAGAGCAGCGGCTTTACATTTTACAATTTACCAAGCCCCTAGACCATCTCCTCTCAAACGGTACCACAAAAAAGCTGCTACATGACCCAGAGAATAATTCCTCATTTAGAAGACAGGATACAGCAGTTCTTTTTCGTTGCAGAGGACATCCTTCTAACCGAAGGGGCAGAGGTACCTGTTAGGGAAGGTATGTTCCCCAACTTATCACCAGTGGGGGGGGGGGGGGGGAATGCCTGTAAAATTGTTGAATGAGGTGGCAGTTCTTCAGGGCAGCTCCCTGGTCAGTAGGAGTACTTTGATCGGGGTATCACGTCCCATTCACGAGCTGTCGCTCTCCATAACTCGGATTCCGACAATCAAGTCCTTTTATATGAAGTTATCATCCAGAAAGACCTCTTATAGGTATAAGAGGTGTCTCAAATGCTCAGGAAAGATGCTGTAGAGGAAGTCTTTAAAAGGTCTCCAGGTTTCTTCAGCAACATCTTTCTGGTAAAGAAACTAACAGGAGGCTGGAGAGCTGTCATAGACCTTAACTGGTGGAACCAGTTTATACTCCAAATAAGGTTGAAGATGGAGACACCAAGTACAGTAATTCAAGCCATCAGAAAGGATGACTTCCTGCTGACCTTAGACCTGTAGGATGCTTACTTCCAAGTTTCTGTCCATCCAAGGTCAAGGAAGTAGTTACACTTCCTTTTCAGAAAGAAGCATTCCAGTTCATCGTGCTATGCTTCAGCATGTCCATAGCATCACGTGTTCACTCGCATGTTCATTCGGATTTCCTCATGGGCACATGCCATGAAGATAGACTCCTAAGTTACCTGGATGACTGGCTTCTTGAAGCAGAGTCAAAATCACAACTCATTCATCACAGGAACCTCTTGGTCAGTTTTTGTCAAGAGCTAGGAGTCCTACTAAACTTAATAAAGTCTAACCTAGTCCTTCATCACTGAATACGATACTGGGCATGGTTATAGACTCGGCCAAAGCCAGAGTTTATCCCTCTTGAGATGGGATCCAGAGATTCAGACAGGTCGTAGCTTCCTTTTTGGAGGTGGATTTCCTTCCAGCTCACTCATGGCAGAAGCTCCTGGGCCATTTTCGCTCTTTACAATGGGCACTAAAGAGTCGGTAGTAACAGATGTCAGATGCCCCATCAGCTCTTTTAAGAATACCCAAGATATGAAGACAGACCTCTCGTGGTGGCTGAAGGGTCGTGGTGGCCTGTGTGGTAATGTCCCTGACTGGTAATCGCCAGACTGGAGTTCGAGTCCTGCTCAAACTCGTTAGTTCCTCTGGTCACTGCAACCTTACCATCCTTGGGAGCCTATAGGTCTATCTGCTGAGTCATCAGCAGTCATTCCCTGGCCTTCCCTGGTCCTAGCTTGTGTGGAGAGTGGGTTTGGGCGCTGATCATATGTATATATGGTCAGTCTCTAGAGCATTGTCCTGTTTGCTAGGGGAATGTCACTGTCCCTTGCCACTGCCATTCATGAGCGGCCTTTAAACCTTAAAGGATGAGAATTGGTTAGTTGCATTTCCCCTACAGGCACATGGTCAAAGGAAGACAAGTTCTTCCACATGATATACCTAAATTTTAAGGCAGTGTACCTGGCAATCAAAGGTTATTCAGTAGTGTTGATGAGCATCAACATGGCCATAGTGACTTTTGCATCAACAAACAGGGGTCTCTGTATTGCATTTGTTTTGCCAGTTATCAGTGGGAGTACAATATTGGGCAAAATTAAGTGTTGTTCCCCTTTCAGCACTGTTCGTTCCAGGGAAGAGGAACGTTAAAGCAGACAGTTTGAGCCGACTAGACATGATAGTTGTTACAGAATGGTCTTTGAATCTTCAAGTGGCAATGACTCTCCTGACTTTGTTGGGTTCCGTGATTAAAGACATGTTTGTCACTTCTCTGAAAAACAAACTTCCTGTGTATTATTCGTCAGTTCCAGACCCAGCTGCGGTGATGGGGGATGTATTCCAAATTCCATGGGACGGAATTGACGTTTATGCCTTTCCCCCATTTTGTCTGATCCGTCAGGTGCTGAACAAAACCAGGTCATCAAAACACCTACGAGTAATGCTATTCATCGTAAGGTGGCCCCACATGGAGTGGTACCGAGATCTTCTACAGTAGATCTCATAGAAGTTCCCAAGAGTGGTCAAACATTCTGATAAACCTCACCTGAAAAAGTTTCACAAATTGCCTCACTGCCTTTCTCTTCATGCTGGAGGTTATCCAGCACCTTCTCTAAAAGAAAGGGTTTTTGAGAACAACTATGAAACAACTTTTCAGGTTACCTCCAAAAGTCCTCTGCAGCTGTCTATAGAGCAAAATGATCACTTTTCTGTGATTAGTGTCGTAAAAGGAATATTGGTCCACTCAAAGGCCACTATTCCACTGATTGCTGACTTTTCAATTTTCCTACGAAAGGAGAAACTCCTATCAGTCAATGAGGTAATAGGTTATTGCTTAGCCTTAAGCCAAGTTTTTAAATAAGGTAATTTTCTCTCTCCTAGTGGGAACTCTCAGTATTTGTAATGGGTTTTGAGCAGTCTTGCCCACCTCAGGAATTAAAATACCCTTCCTTGGAATGTTATAGTAAGCGAGTTACATGGCCTCTCGTATCTAGTTTCACACTCCAGATGATGGAAAGATATGTAGCTATCTTTTGTTCCAGAATTTATTGTCATGATAAAAAATCCATTTTTTGAGGATAATTGATTTAACTCCTCCATCTCAACAATCGAGGAGGTAACTGATGATCTGGACAGGATGTTACTCTGTCCTGTAAGGGCAGTTTGTCGTAACCTTAAAAGAACTGCTCCCTTACGACCGTCCATTCTTAACTTATTTGTAAGCACAAGTTGAAACAGAAGGGAATAACCAAACATAACATGACCTTTTGGTTATGTGAAGTCATACTTAAAGCTTATGAATCTTTTGGAGAAGCATCACCAGAGGACCTTCCCAAAACTCATGACATACGTGCTGTTGCCGCAACTTTAACATTTCGCAAGAACCACTCGGCACTTCAAGTCCTAGTGCTGGTGTTTAGAAGAGACAAACCATTTTCACTACTGATTATTTAAAAGACTGAACCCACAGATCAGTGAGTACTTTCTCCTTGGGCCCAATAGTGGCTGCACGATAAATAATTTGAGACTTTTGCCTTTGCAGTATGGCTAACTTTTTGTTACAATCATTAGTTATTCTCAGCATAAGTGTGTATGAGAGTTGAATGACTTATTTCTCTCTTCTTCTCTTCAGAACATCCCTTCCTCGGGAGTATCAACATAAGAGAACACTTATGCAGGTAAGAATATCTCTATGACATTTATAAGGTTTGAACTTACCAAAATTTTAAGAAAAATTTGGTTCATACATTTTTCAAACTTGTTGGGGCTGTGACTCAGTCACTCATCTTTTGTTTTGAGGCTGACATCTTGACCATGCCTCTTTTATGAGCCTGTTGGAGATTATCATCATTATCATCTTTTGGGTCAAGGGTTGAGTAAAAGCTCTCTCATCTGCCGAGACTTCCTCCCTCCTAAGGAAGACTCCCACTTAAATGACGATGGTTTGTATTTCACGTAGAAACAAACTACAACTTTTAAAAATAATTTTATTTTTCCTAGCTATACAAACCTGTTTTTTAATCTAAATTTCCTGACTTATCCACCTTACAAGTCTTGACCATGAGTTGTGGTGGCCTTTTGGAAATGTCCCTGCCTGGCAATCTGCCCGACCAAGTTCGTCCCGCTCAAGCTCGATAGTTTCTCGTAATGTCTGCAACCCCACCATCCTTGTGCACTAAGGATGGAGGTTTTGAGGGAGCCTGTAGGTCTACTTGCTGAATCAACAGCAGCCATTGTCTGGTCTTCTCTGGTCGGAGAGGGTCTTGGGCGCTGATCATATGTATATATGGTCAGTCTCTCAGACATTTTCCTTCTAACTAGGGTATTATTACTGTCCCTTTTCTCTGCCATTTATAAGCAGCCTTCAAAATCTTCAAGTTATGTGAGTCACGCTGACCCAGCTGTTCCTACTCGGTGCAGGTGGGATGCTGACAAAATACAATTTTACCAAAATCTCACAATTTCCTTAATTCTGGTTGTAGCCAAACAGCAACAGAATAAATCAATTTAAATGACTGGTTTCTATAGCTAGGAAAAATACAAATTATTTTTTTAAAAATTTGTATTTTTTTTTATTCAGGCAGTTCTGTTGTTTGGTATTAATTTTATAATAGTTTTATATTCAATCTATTTTTATTTGTAAAAACTGTCCCATTTTTACAAGGGAAATTTTTTTATTGAAATGATTTAAATTGTACTAGTACACTGAGTTTTGAATTATAAAATGTGTAATACCATTTAATTTTATAAGGATTTAGCTTTGCATTCTTTTGAATTATATTTTCACAAAGGATACATAAATCATTAGTATACATTTATAGAATGAAACAGGATTATGAATTACTCAGAATTGTTGTACTGTATTTTCATTTCAAGTCAAGAACCATCTCTGGCTTCTTGTCATTCCTAGTTAAGTTCTCCTTACCCTTTTCTAATAGTGAGAATTTCTATCCAGTATGTTTGGTCAACAGCTATAGCTGTTTTCCTCCTTATCTTGGGTGTCCTTTATTGTCCCTTCTTGCATTCATTTAAATTTTCGTCATCCAATATATGTGCATCAATATTATTTGCAATTATAGATACTAAATAATAATATTATTATTGTTAGCTAAGCTACAACCATGGTTAGAAAAGCAGGATGCTATAAGCCTAAGGGCTCCATTAGAGAAAATAGCCCATTGAGGAAAGGAAATAAGGAAACAGATAGAATACTGTACTGTACTGTAGTGTACCCAAGTGTACCATCAAGCAAGAGAACTCTAACCTAACCTAACCTAAGACTAAAGAACAATCATTTAAATTTGGAGTGTCTTCCTAGAAGAGCTGCATACCATAGCTAAAGAGTCTCTTCTACCATTACCATGCGTAAAGTAGCCACTGAACACTTACACGGTAGTAATTAACCTCTTGAATGATGAAGAATTTTTCGGTTATCTTAGCATTGAAGAAAGAGGAGAATGTGTAAAAAATATGCCAGACTATTCGGTGTATTTGTAGGTAAATGAAAAATTAGTCATAACCAGTAAGGAAGCCAAAGTAATACAATCTGGTCAATCAAAATTTTCAGTAACACTAGTGGTAGTATCTCAATGGAAAGTGTTCATATGGAAGTTTCATCATCCTTGCACTGTACATTATAATGTATTTAAATCATAATAGACAAACATTTCTTGGAGGTTAAACCTCAAATTTAATGGTTTGCAGATTATAACCTAATCTTTGAATCAAGCTAACTGTATGCCATTATGGGTTATACTTGCTCCTAGAGTAGCTGGCAATTAAAAATTAACCGGAAATTTGGCACACAACAATTTTTCTTTTGTAAAACCATTTGTACCAAAAATATGTTAATTGTATTAATTTATAAAACTATTAAAGTGCTTTCATGGATGACTTGAATTTTGTTTTTCATATCATTATCACTTACTAAGCTACAACCTTAATTAGAAAAAAAACATTATGCTATAAGCCCTATAAAGGTTCCAACAGGAAAAATAACCCAGCGAGGAAAGGAAATAAGGAAACGGATAGAATAATGTGCCTCATTGTACCCTCAAGCAAGAGAACTCTAACATAAGACAGTGGAAGATCATGGTACAGAGGTACAGAGGCTATGGCACTACTCAAGATTAAAGAACAATGGTTTGAGTGTCTTCTCTTAAAAGAGCTGCTTACCATAGCAAGAGAGTCTGTTCTACCCTTACCAAGTGGAAAATAGCCACTGAACAATTATAGTGGAGTAGATACCTGAATAAAGTTGAATTCACTGAGTTGTAATTATCATTACAGTATATAATTATTAGCCAAGCTACAACCCTTATTAGATGAACAAAGTGCTAGAAGCGGAAGGGCTCCAACGAGGAAAGCAGCCCAGTAAGGATGTTACATGAATAAATCATATATAAATTATAAAATGAGGCTTATGTCAATCTACTCAACAGAAAAACATTTGCAACAGGTTTGAACTTCTGAAGTTCCTCAAATTCAAGTATGTAAGGAAGACCATTCCATTATCTGGTCACTGTATTTATACCCTAGCTTTACATAGAGATCTTTTTGGTAGATTTTATTACTTTTTTGCAGAGGAATATAATTTTTTTTTATACATTTTAGTGATTTATTGGCTAATATTTGGCTCTAGGTTATCATCCAGATTGTAACAAACCATGAACTGAGTTTTGGAGGAACATTTGGAAATTAGGTGTATTACTTAGATTTCCAAGCCTTTTCCTTTGATATTGCGTTTTTCTTTGAGGTTACTGCATCGTAAAAATGGAATGTTTGCGATACTATATACTTAATCTGGCAAAAGAATTGTGCATAAAAAATGCTATATAGATAATAAGATGATGGAGAATTTGGGTTTATAGGAAGCTAAATGTTCCTCAGATATGGTCTGTAACTCCTCGTAGATAAGCTAGAAGTAATGTATTGTTTATGTTTAAACACATCGTAACTCTACATCATGTTTTCAGTGTTCAGAATACAGCGTCTTGAAAGATGACTTGCTTTCCGCATCTCGACATGGGGAAACCTTGTTGAATTGTATAAAGCGGCCAGGGGAACCTCGAACAGCACGTCTCTGCCCCGACAAGCTCATCAATGTTACAGCAGTAGAGCGCCTTTTGGTACAACTTGAAGAGACAGAGAGGACGTTTGACGAATTCTGGACGAGGCACGAAGGCCGTCTTACTCAATGCCTTCAGCTAAGGCGATTTGAAACTGATTTTAGAGAATTACAAGTAAGGTCCATATTTTTTTCAGGAAAAGTGCCTGCTGTATTTTTTTTACTCTTTTATTTAAAGCTAAATAAATTTTAAATGAACTACCCTTGTAGTTAATTTATGATGAACAGTAACTTAATGATACAACATTGATTGGTATAATAATTATTTTAGATGTGGTTTAATGCTTTGAGCAATAGCTTCCAGTTTAGTTTTGAAATATCTAATAAGATTACCTTAATTTTGAAAAGAATGTTATCTCTGATTGATAGTAATGTGTATAAAGTTTTACTCCTTTTGTAAAAAAAGAAAAATTACCGTATTTCCCGTGTCATAAGACGCTACAAGTGGTAAGTAATTTTTGGAAAAAAAAGTAATTGATGATTTTACAATGTACCGTAGCAGCAATTCCTAGTCGGTGAATTCTAGTGTGGTTTTTCTTCTGGCACAGTAAAACTTCATATTTTGGGTGTAATATGAAATGTATGAGGTAAAAAATAATTAGTTGGGGATGTATGTATGTATGATAGCAGCCACCTGTATGTATGATAATGGCCACCTTATTTTCAACTTTATTAGAAACTCGTATAGAATAAAGACTGCTCAGAATGTTATAAATACCCTGGGTAAGTACTTACTATTCCGATGTACATATTTCATACAAAATTAATTATTGATCAAATAAATAATTCTCTATAAATTTTACATAGTGGAATATTATTTCCTGTTGTTTGTGTGACTCTAGGTCTAGTTAGTTTGAGGCTAACTTGGTAACACTGCACTCACTTGCTGTGAGATATTTTTTTAAAAGTTTCTGTTCAGCAACAAGTATTCGTATAATTTCGGAACACATGCAACAAAGTTATTACCAAAATATTGCTGTATTACAAAATATCAACAAAATATTAGAAAGTAGATAGATACTGTATAAACAAGCAATATATCCTAGCATCGTCTGATTGGATACCATTAGTTGGCTTGTTTGTTTGTAGATGGCAAGTCATCAGGTGTACACCAAAGCAAAAACCTCTTGTTGCCTTCATTAATTAAAGAAAGTGCATTAAAAATAAATTTATTTATTATACATGAATGATAATTGTAGGCTTATATTTTATGTCTGATGCGTTTGAGTGTTTATGCCATTACTGAGGTGTATGAGGATTGCCAGGCTCCCCTATACAACTTTATCTTAGTGTTAAAATGTAGGGTGATTTTTTGGGAAGTTTTTCAGGAAAAAAAGTGCGTCTTATGACACAGTAAATATGGTAAGCTAAAACTATTTTAGTTCTTTTTATGGGATTTTTAGTTTTAATTTTACTTGGATAAGCAGTGTGAGGGAAATTTGTAAAACTTGATGGTCTCTATTAGGCTATTTTGTTTATTTGTATTTTATTTAAGACACCAGATATATCAGGTTTTGTGTTTAGTCAGTAATGTACCATTTCCATAGAATTATGATGTAATCCATTATAAGTTCAATTTTTTTCATGTAGCATCAAATTGATATGGTACTGTACTTACTTTTGTACACAATCCATATGAATTAAGTTTCCAACTAAATGCAGCCCTTATTGTGTTTCATATGTAGCTAATATATTTTTCTTGTCCTATTTTTTTCCAGACATGCCTGGAAGAATCACTAAAACAGCTATCGGGAATGTCAGAAGTTGGAGATTCTGTTGTTCATGTAGACCAGCTCCTGGCAGAGGCTCAAGATTTCCATATGATTTGTGCAGTAAGTGGCTTCCATGTTTTCATACACTAGCATATATGCAGAAAACTGAAGTGTCTCTTCTACCCTTACCAAGAGGAAAGTAGCCACTAAACAATTACAGTGCAGCAGTTAACCCCTTGGGTGAAGAAGAATTGTTTGGCAATCTCAGCATTGTCAGGTGTATGAGGACAGAGGAGAATCTGTAAAGAATAGGCCATACTATTCGGTGTCTGTGTAGGCAAAGGGAAAGAACAGTACTACCTAGGTACTACTATAGTAGTAAATTCTTCACATATACAGTACATGTATAGTAGTTATTTCAGGAATTTGGAGAGCCTGAACTCTATGAAAAGTTTAGCCATAAGAAAGGCCAAAGCCAGAAGCAGCAAAATAAGTAAAGGTAACATTATTGACAACAATTAAAGTACGCCCAAAACCCAACAATGATGAACAGTAATGGGTAGAAAGGTTTCTATAGTGGTAAGGAGTATTTTTTAGGGGCAGTTAGTCTTAGATGCATATAAAATCTGCTAGGAGCCAAGTACAGTACTTTCCACATAATTTACATTTGAAATGAAAGATCAACTTCTTTTTATTCTATTTCGTACATACATTGAAATGAAAACATTAGATAAGAGATTTTTTATTTGAAAAGAAAAATATATATTTTACTGTAATTGTATTATAAGAATGGAATTCATGCTCTTAAAGCATTTTTAATTTCCTTACAGGACCAGTTAGAAAAGGCAGAGGAGCTACGTATTATTGGTATGCAGTTGATAGAAAGCCAACATTATGCTGTAGATTCTATTCAGCCTAAGTGTGTTGAATTGGTGAGAATGCGGGATGCGTTCCATGACCGTATCACTACACGCCTTGAAACCTTACACAAATGTAGAGACCTTCAAGAACGGATAGAAAGGGTAAGAGTTTCGTTTTCCACTAAATATTTCAGTAGTACAGGGCTTCATAACATTGTATTTTCATATCTTGGGCATTTTATGAGAATTCTTTAAGAGCAAACCTTAATTACAATATTTTATATTTCATATACCATTTATTTTGTCGAGACCACTTGAATAATTATGTAGATTAGGAGTATATGGTGTCTTTTAAAAACATTAAAATGGAAATGTATTTTTTATGATATTATTCATCAATGGCTTACTTCCAGTTTTACCATGGTACTTTAGTAGGACTTGATTATTTATGTTGCCTAAGATTACTGAATATCTAGAGTTGTCACTTTATTAGAGTTGAAAATTTAATAATTGAAGACAGTTTTTTTACTACAGGGAACAGTATTGTCTCAAAATTCTTTTAGAGCATAATATTTAAAGAAATCTACTGCCTATTATGCCCTTACAATTTGTAAGTAGATATTTTACATAGTAGTGATGATGACACACAGAAAAATATCCAAATATAATAATTTGCCTTTCTTTATATCTCAGTCCTTCCTTGTTGAAGATTGTCAAAGGTAAAAAATTAATTGAATGATAGCAAAACCATAGAAAAAATCATTTGGAAAAATATTGATACGTTACATATTTTATCCTTTCCCTTTCCATTATAGATATGAAATAAATACTGTAATTGGACAGGTAAAGTATAGAGAGAAAGTACAAAAGGTAACAATGAACACACATTGAGATACTGTAGTAGTATATAGCTTAAATTAATTGATATTACCACTTTGAATTATTGCTTATCTATGATTATGATGTTTAATGAAGTTTTGCATTTTCATAAAATAAATCTATTGTCATCATATTACTCTTTAAAACTTTTATTCACTGCTCAGTATACAGTTATGCCTCTAGATACGAAATTAATTGCTTCCAGAGTGGCTTTCGTGTCATGATTTTTTTCTTATGAGTCACGTTTTACATGTAGATTGCCTAATTCATTCCAAGCCTTACAAAACACCACATTGAAATTTATAATAAAGCTATAATGACAATGAAATAGTAAGATACATACATTTGAATCATTCAATATACCTAACCTAACAGGTAATACCTGTAAATGAACAGATTTTAATCAAAGTGAAAAATCTATTTTTGGGTGAGAGGGCCATGTCGTCCTGATGGAAGGGTTCCTATAGGTAGCCTTCTAAGGGATATTTGCTACAGTGATACTCCCAGAGAATTAAACCAAAGGTCTCCAGGATTCTAACTCCTGGCGCGAGTATCCAATAAAGGGTATCGCATAATATCAGGGGATGTATTCTAGATACGACACATGGCAGTCTTTACCCCGAATAGATTTAACGCTTCAATGTAAGGGGGAAGAGTGGCAAAAGAAAGGGGTGCCATTCTAGGTACCCGGTGGACCTCCTTCCCTATTACTACCATGACGCCATTCCTATTCTTGCCGTTAAGCGGAAATGGCCATGGATAAAGTAATTTTGGGAGGGGTCAGCAAAAGGGTGGGTCCATCAGAACGACATGTCCCTCTCGCCCAAAAATAGATTTTTCACTTTGATCAAAATCCGTGTTTTGGGCTCAGGCCATGTCGTCCTGATGGAAGTATACTAGAGAATTGTCTTGAAATTACTATTAGCTGTGGGTTTGTGTATGTGCCTTCCACCTTGAGTAGATTTCCTTATGTGGTCTACTAGACCTATATGTGAAATTCCTGAGATCTGTCATTTCCACTAAACCTGAAGCTGGTTTAGTGCCTCCTGCCCCCAGCAGGGAAAATGTCGATATCGACAATAAGGATTCAAGGTTTGTATTTCCGTAAGAACAAAAAGGAAGAACTTTGAAGCCTACCTTTTTTACTTACCTTGAGAGTGTAAGTTTCATTCCTCCGGAAATCATTATTGTGATTTCAAAGATACAAGCCCTATACAGGGGTTCAGTTAAACTCGAGTGTACTTTATTAGCTTATAACTGAGGGAGCAGTAATAAGACGTGAATACGTTTAAGTATTTTATTATGCAACTAATTTATCATATGTAGTTACAACAAAGTATGGATTTGATCCAGCATTACCACACATCAAAACACATATTTTCTCATGTAGAAAAAATATATAAATACATAATCGGAATAACGCCACTCAATGGAGATGTGAAACCAAATCTATCTGACATGGTCAGATGTTCGGAAATGCATAAACACTGTGATGCAAACGTTCACTCGGCAGTGGTGTATTGATCAGATATGCACCTACATAAAACAGTACGTTAATCATAGCTGTGATCTGCACTAGAGGGTAGGTATACCCATGCACCTGATGCACTGTAAAGTCCCAAAACAGTCTACTGTTCATCGCAGCACTAGACAACGGGTTTAACGACACTACCCGCCGCCACCACAAAGTGTTTTATTTCATGTACTTAATTCGTGTAATGTTTATAGAAGACCTTGGATGATCTCCACCCAGTGTATGAGCGGAGTCTTTCAAAGTCCATATGTTGAAAGAAGTTCAACGAAGAAGCAACTTTCCTTGGATCGTGACCTGCAGGTGTACTGTCAGGATCCGCTCTGCAAATAAAGTAGGTGAGCTTCGCTCTCAGTTGTCTTAAAGATAGGTTTTACCCTAAAGTTTCTTCTCTGAAGAGCTGTCCTCCCTTGAAGTTTAAAGTTCTTCGAAGATAGATCTTAAGACACTCTACTGGGCACAGAGAGGCATCTTCCTTCAATGGGAAGATTCTCCAAGGACCCCACCTCTTGGTGGGTAGCTCGTTCTTGGCAAGAAAGGCAGGATCAGGAAAAAGGTTCAGTTCTCCTGAGTCTGGGAACTGAATATGGCCATATGTTTCTGGATAAGGCCACTGTTTCACTAACTCTAGCCCCTGAGGCTATTGCGAACAGAAAAATGACTCTCTGTGTTAAATCCTTTAGAGTACAATCCACATTGTCTAGGTTCAAAGCATAGTGCAAGACTTTGTCCAAAGACCATGTGATGGGCTTTGGTGGGGCTGCTGGCTTGAGTCTAGCGCATGCTTTTGGGAACTTATTAAAGATTTCACCTGAGAGGTCCACCTCAAAAGCGTACAGTAGTGGTCTATCCAGGGCCGATTTATAAGAAGTAATTGTAGTAGAGGCCAGACCTTGTTCGTGGAGATGTATGAAGAATGCAAGACAGAAATCTATTGATATCTCTGTCAGTTTCCTTGCTTTCACAAAGGACACCCATTTCTTCCATGACGATTCGTATTGCCTCCTAGTCGAACTTGACTTGTACTCCTCGAAGAAGTCAACTTTATCCTTCGAGATTCCAAACTTTTTATTCGCTGCTAAGGCAAGAAAATCATGAGATATAGGTTGTTGTTTCTCGAGGATGAAGCGTAGACAGTCGACTTCTGGACCAGTTGAGATAGCACTGGATTCAGCAGAGGAAACAGCTTCAGTTTCAACTCTAGGACTAGAGGGAACCAATTGCTTTTGGGTCACTTGGGGGCTACTACTGCTGCTGTCCCTCTGAAGAATCTTAGCTTGTTGAGGACTCTTAGCAGGAGATTGGTTGATGGAAACTGGTAAATGCAATTCCACCTGTTCCAGTCGAGGGACGTGGCATCCATTGCTTTTGCTTGAGGGTCCATGTAAGGGGCTACGCAACGAGATAGTGTTTTTGCTGTCGCTCGTTGCGAAGAGGTTGATCTGCAGTTCTGGGACTTTTTCGGAGATGAAGGAGAATGAGTCTGCGTCTAGAGACCATTCTGTCCCTATAGGCTTTCGCCTGGATAGAGCGTCCACCGTCACATTGCAGAACCTTTGTAGGTGAGCTGCTGATAGTTGCCATCCCTTCCTCCTTGCCAGGTAGAGGATGGCTAGCATCACATGGTTGATGTGGGGTGATCTCGAGCCTTGTCGATTTAGACACTTTACTATCACCTCGTTGTCCAGGACCAATCTGATGTGGATTGATCTGCGAGGGGATAGTCTCTTCAACGTCAGGAATACTGCCATAGCTTCCAAAATGTTGATATGAAATGTTTTGAACTGGTGTGTCCAATTCCCTTGCATATTTTGTCGTGAGAATGACCTCCCCATCCTTCCAAGGAGGCATAAGTATGTATCACCACTGATGGTTGCAGTGGTTGTAGGGGAATTGTTCGTGCTAGGCTCTTGGCTGTTGACCACGGCCTTAAATATCATCTGCGATAGGAAGCACAGAGTATGTTACAAAACATATGTACTACTGTATAGTTGTATACAGTAGTTTGCTGGCAGACACTGCCGGTGTTAGGTTAGTACCTGACGGTGCTAACTGATGGAGAAAGAGAAAGATCAAGGAAGGAGAATTTCCTACTATTATGAATGAACATAACAGCTGGAAGTGTAGGAGGACTTTAAGACCACCTACTGTCTCCTTACCATAATGAAAGTTCCAATGAAAGGGGAAAGAATCTATCAAGATTCTGGCTCCCACCCATCCACAAAAGGCCTGTCGCCGACAATGAAGTCAGCGGCAAAGAATGTGGATGGCAGATCAAGAGAGAGCTGAGGATTTTCCAAAGTATGTTAAGTTTTCCATCGTAAGCCGTCAGAAGCCGTCTCAATCTTCCCCCAGTTTTATTACCTTCCTGTGAAGGAAGGGAGTTAGGGGGAAGGTGGCAGAGACGGCTGAACTAACTGCCGCTGGCGGGGTACCAGCCGGTAACGCATTCATCCTAGTAAGCCGGGATGAATATCAGGATCCCGGTGAAAGAGTCTTGTGACGGCATGACGTCACTAAAGGACAGAAGGAGGAAGAGGTTGAGGGTCTTATAGTTCATTGATATCAGAGGTGGCGGCAGTTATGCCGCATTCCTCAAACAATGAACGGGGGAAGCATAGCTTCCTGTGCTAACGACATTGTTGACGGCAAGACAAGGGCACCCTGAGTATGTCACTATCTGAATCAAAGCTGGGAGCGGTAAGAACATCGTTCTATTCGATGGAGATGAAGAGAGACAGTGGCTGCCGCCTATAACGCCGGCAACACTCGAGGAGGGAGGAAAGGTTTAGCCTCTTCTCTCTGAGAGGGAATAATTATCGTAACTTGTCTATAGATTCTAGAGAATGTAACATCTCATACGAATCGAGAAGGAATGATAAGGGTGAGGCTAAACAGTGGGAATTACTTTACTAACGTATATGATAAGTAAAGTCACCTAATAGAAGGAGGAATAATTTTCATGTATGCAATATCACAGCTTGTATAATTTGCCTAACTAGCTAATATTATAGCTTTAAAATTGGGAAGTGTCACCCTACTAGCTAAATAATATGCGAATGTAACGGGCGACAACAGTCGTAAAATGGCTGCCTCCGGTCTCGGCAACGCTCACCCAAACACACTTAAATTATTGGAATTTAACTGTGAAAAGGGAGACTAAATTTATACACAGGAAATAATTAATACTCAACTTTCCAGATGACGAAGATGCTGGAGATTGTATGTTGAAATTCCAGAAAAATAGTAAAAAACATCGGGCTAAAGCGGAGCACAACAGTCTTAGCAGGCTACTAGAATAGGAATGGCGTCACGGAAGTAATAGGTAGGTCCACCCGGTACCTAGAACGGCACCCCTTTCTTTTGCCACTCTTCCCCCTTACATCGAAGCGTTAAATCTATTCGCAGGGAAGATTGCCATGTGTCATATCTAGAATACGTCCCCTGATATGCGATATCCTTTATTGGATACTCGCGCCAGGAGTTAGAATCCCGGAGACCGTTGGTTTAATTCTTTGGGAGTATCACTGTAGCAAATATCCCTTAGAAGAACGACATGGCCTGAGCCCAAAAAAGTAGTTATTAGAACATAATCCAATTATAAAGGGAAAATACAATACATACAGTACAATACTAAACATATACAAAATATACAGTGCCCTATGCATTTTACTATTATAATAGCTACCTTTACTCTAGAAAGATACATTTTTTATCATGCATAAACAGCTCATTTTCTTCAACTCGCATATTTTTAACAGTAATTATTTTATTGTTCAGTTAATATTCATTGGTATTATGTCAATAAATAACCTAGATGTTTTATTTTACACACTCATATGTTTAAGCTATTTAATTGTAATACAAGCAAGATTCATTTATGTTAATATGTACATGAACTGACTATAGAATTAATGAACTTAAACTCTAATT